>NC_051056.1:312500-387993 GCF_904848185.1 Acanthopagrus latus
ATTTATAGAAAAAAGTGTCCCGTTTTAGCGAGAGGGTAGCCTATTCCCTTCAGTGTGAGAAACACCATCGTGACCATGGTGAAAAAGGTTTTATAAAAAATATAAAAGAAAAAAATCAACATCTTTGTTATAACTTGGGCGAAAAAAATAAGCATTTTCTGTTTATCTGTACAGTATTGATTTTGTTCGGCGAATTCCAAGACCGCGATAAAACATTAACATCATATCAGAGTTCACTCATTTGGGCTAGAAAATCCTTTCTGTTGCTTGGTCATTACTAAGGGTTGGATTATTTGCTGTAGTGGTAAACTAAGTTCCATTACACATATGCAGTGTTGGCCAAGCTACATGGAAAGTGTAGTGAGCTAAGCTACAAGTTACTCTATATTAAATTAAGCTTCACTACACCGAAGCTACCCCCCAGAGAAATGTAGCAAGCTAAGCTACAGCAAAATGGAAAAGTAGCTTAACTACATCGAAGCAGTTAAGCATTGCAGTAAAACATTGAATTGTTTATTAAACAATAAGCCCTCACTATTTTGTACATTGTATTATTCAACTATCAATGCACACTTAATTCTAACATCCATGGACAATCATGCACCTTACTACCATAGCAATATCCACCTGACTTGCACTAATGTACAGTGTCTTACACTGTAGCATGTTAACTTATTTAACAGCGTATACTCAGCAAATAGTATATTATAGGTGTAGTTTTTGAAAAGGTTGTCTAGTCTGTATTCTAGTTTCAGCTCTATTATTTATATTTGATATGTGAGTTAGTCTATTCAGTTATTGTATATAATTCAGCCTGTAATTGTATTTGTGTCTTTTACCTACCTCAGTGTTTTTGTATTTTGATTCATGTCAGTTGGTTGTAACACTTTAATTTCCCTGAGATTAATAAAGTACTCTATCCATCTACCAGTATCCCATATAACTGGCAGTTTCAAAGGTGATATTTTTATTAGGCCCACCCTGTACTGTATCTGCATACATTTTAAGCTGATAATTTTGACTAACCACCATACTTTGGTTTTGTAGAAATTGCATTTTTGTTGTACCCTGTGCTGGTTAAAAATGACAAAAGTAATAAGAGTAATAGAGTAAGAGTAATATAAGAGTAATATAAACTTCAGAAGTTTCTCTGTTCCCTCATTTCCCCACCTCTTACCTCAAATATGTAACTTTACTGTATTTGTTTATTATTTAAGTTTGTCTTTTGCATCCCTTGGGATCAATTTCCTCCTCACTCTCTGCCATCTTTCCAACAAGTAACGTAACTCACTCAAGCTCACCTGTCTGTATTCCCCTGCAGCAGAGACGTTGTAGGCATCAGCCCAAGGATTGGTCCATGATGTCACCGTCATACGGAAGTGCTTCTGTCGGCTCTGCATACTTGGCCGTGTATGGCGGTGCCGTCACTGACTGATCCTTTTATTTCAGACCACAGCAGAAAGCTCTGCTGCGCTGGGCTTCAGAGGTGTTCATAAAAATGTAGCTTGTGTGGACGCTACCGCGCTACTTGGTCAATAAAAGAGCTCAACTACTGAAAAGCTATTTCATTCAGAAAACAGCGACGCTACCACCACATTACTGAGAAATGTAGTTAATCTAATAACGACACTTCTTGTAGTGACATTACTGCCCAACACTGCACAAATGAGTCTTCTGACATGACTGATTTTGTTTCAGTTATTAGTCAGACCCCATGTGTTTCCATGGAAACGTGATGCACACTCGCAAAAACCTTTAACATTTGAGAGCAAATTGTCCATCAACATGGATAGATTTTGATTATACATTTTCTTTTCGTTGGTATTAGTTATATAATCACACTTCAGTGCTGTTTGCGGACCGCATCACTGTCGTAAAGCACACCCTCTGAGTTAATATTGCTTAATTATAATAACTATAATAAGTCAACTTCTCTCTGATGGTCTGTCGAAACTCAAGAATGGAATACAAAAAGTTGAATAGGAATAAAGAAACAAAAAGTGTTGAATGTGTTGGTGAGAGCTCAACAGCAGCGATGAGCTTCAGTGATGAACACAACCTTTATTTAAAACAACTAACTGCACAGCGCAGCTTTACTGTACTCTGCTGGTGTGTTCAAGTGCTGGTGAGAAACTCCGACACGAGAGCAACAAAACAAATGTTGACAGGACAGAGAACCACTGAGGAAACATCCCAACAGAAACATGTTGACAGCGCCATCATCAGAATAATGTATAAAACATACAATGCACTGCTATGTTGAAGCTTCATGTTTCTTAATGTTCAGTTTGAAATGTTATGCTGTGACATCACTGTGACGTCACAGTGACCGCGGTTCTGCTCTGGTTACACATCATGTTTGTCTTAAGACTTATAGCTGGAATATGTCTCAACATCTCATCAAACTTGTCTGGTCGTTTCACTCTGACAGATGTTGAAACACAGTCCTGGCTTAAATACTTCTCATCTCCTGTAGAGAAGACAGCCGACCACACTTTATGACAGGACACGAGGTCATGTGTGGACATTTCTTTACCACGTCTGAACTCTGCCTGTTAGCATGCTAACATTAGCTCAGCAGCAGCAGAGCAGTAGAAAGTACCAACAGTAAAGATATGGTGTTAATATTATTATTACCGCATATCTCTATATGTTTATGTTACTTTAGTAAAGGTGACAGTCAAAAATATGAATAGTACTTGAGTAAAAGTCTCAAAGTATCAGTAATGTAATGTAGTATTGTGGAAGCAGTGTAAGTAACATGAGGAAGTACGTAATGGAAATACTCCAGTAAAGTACACTTGCCTCAATATGTTTCTTTAGCACATTAGTTGAGTATAACTACTTAACTAAACTACTACTATTCATGACTATGTACAAGCACATCGAAATTGTACACTTTGGTAGTACACTGCTTCCCCGCAACGTCTGCTAGCCTGGATCTATGTGCTAAGACCCTATTTGTACTGTTGCTGAAGTTTGGTGGTGTTCTGAGCGTTACTGTGGCTTTTTGATGGCAGTTTCTTGTTGGAGGCGTATACTGCAATGTATTGTTATTGTGCAGCCATTTCTGAGGTTGCTAAAACTACATAAGCTAGCAGTCTGCAAACTTGATCTTTTGAGGGGGGTCTTACTGGTGTCACAGTGTGTTAGACTATGGATTAAACTTACAGTGGAATATCCCTTTAAGCAGATGTACTTACTTACATATCATCACTGAGATGTAGTGGAGTATAAAGTAAAGTATAAACAAAAAATTGAAATACTTGAATAAACTACAAATACCTCAAAGTTGAACTGTACTGAACAAATGTACTTAGTTACTTTTAATGACTGAGCAGAAGTGCATCACAATTGTATTTAAGCACATCACTTGAGTAAATGTACTTACGCTCCTTAGTGATGAGAAGTAAACACAACTGAGGATCACAGTTTGAATGCAGTCAGTGATCTAATGTAACTAAGTACATTTACTCAGATACTGCACTTGAGTATAGTTATGAAGTACTTGTACTTTACTTGAATATTTCCATTTTCTGCTCCTCTTCTACTCCTCTTCATTAATTTGATAGCTCAGTTAATAGTTACTTCACAGATTACATGTTACATACATCACAAAAACACAGTGAATACATTTACAGTTACAGTTCTATTTACCTGTACTTCAATACTTAAGTGTATTAAACATCAGATACTTTTAGTACTATTCATTCGGGTGACTTAAAGTGAAACTCTTGACAAAATGCAACCTAGGCTTTTTTTGTGAATGTATATGAGTCAAACGTTCATGTAAAAGCATAATTATGACAAAAGAGGCACTTTTAAGATTTACCGTATTTTCATTTTCAGGTCACACTAATTTCAATAGGAGTACTAGGGGCAAAATAACGATAGCGTAAAAATTGCTATTTTTAAAACACTAAGAAGGCTTGACACAACATGAAACTTTGCTCATAGTATCATCGGGGTCTCCACACAAGAACACGAGCATTGAGAACATTGCCTCTTTCGTTGTAATTATGCTTTTGCACAAAGGTTTGACTCATATACATTCACAAAAAAAGCCTAGGTTGCATTTTGGCGAGAGTTTCACTTTAAGTAATATTTTAGCACTGTATCTTTACTTTTACTCAAATATTACTGTAGAGTGCTTTGTGCTGCAGTGTTTTCCTGTTTGTTACTGAAGTAAAGAAGAATCAGATGTTTCAGTGTGTGAGAAACAAAGAGGTTGCTGTCAGACTGGAAATACACACACACACACACACACACACACACACACACACACACACACACACACACACACACACACACACTGCTTTAATCCTGTTCAGCTCATGCAGAGTGAGATCTGTGACACAGCTGGTCCACTGCTGCCAGAGCCTCATTAATAATGTGTGTGTGTGTGTGTGTGTGTGTGTGTGTGTGTGTGTGTGTGTGTGTGTGTTGAGCTGAACAGGGTTAAAGCTTTGTGTGTGTGTGTGTGTGTGTCAGTAAAATGTTCCTGTTGTAAACGTAATGAGGAGAGAGGAAGACCATTTACTCCACTTTTACTTGACTGAAGGATTATTTGATATTTTACTGCAGAGGTTAAGAAACAGTGACTTCACTGTTGATCAGTTCTCTGATGAAGACAGAAGAAGATCTCACTAAATGTTGAACTGTTCCTTTGAGGCATCAAATTCCCATCCATATTTTATCTCCTCCATCAAAAAAGTCACAGCTGCTTCCCTCCCTCACCATCCAAATCAGACCAGAGCTGCTGTCACTTACTATATGCACCCAGAGTCACCTGACCTCAGTATTCAATCAGAGAAGAGTCATGTCAGAATGTTGATGAGTTTTCAGGATTCAAGTTTGGTCTCTGAACCTGCTGATATTAGCAACAGATCATCAGACTCCATTAACAAATGTAGTGATTTTAAGAGTTGTTGAGTTAAAACAAACTTTATTACCTTGTGAAACCCTGTCTCTGAAAAATTCTAAATCATTGTGTCCTTCTTGTAAATTTAGCATTAAATCAAAACATAAAGTTGTTTGTCTCCTTGTAAAAAGTGTCAGTTTGTGGCAGCATGTCTGTATCAGCATGTTCTTCTGTGTCTGAAGTGCTAAAGTCTTACCTGCCAACATTCAGCAGCTGTTTGAACACAGTTTACACTGATTTCACCATTTACACCCTATTTATGAAAGAAGAAACATTTCATTGATGCTAAATATGTCACATTTTACAAAAACAATAAACAGTAATAATATAGGCTTCTTCTTTGTCCCTATGGAGAAAGTCCCCAAACTCCCTTAACAAATGTCTCAGTTTAGTGAGTTGTTGAGTTGGAGACATTTTATAATTATCTAATTATTTTAGTTTCCATGAAAACTAACTGTCGGTGGCAATTAAAATGATTTGTGGTCATCATGGAGATGATTTGCTTCTAGTTCTGTCCTCTGCACCTCTGTCACTTTTTTGTCTTCTTTTGTTCTTTTTCCCTCTGATCATCAATCTGTGTTCTGTGTCTTGTCTCTTGTCTCATGTCTTTGTCCTTGTTGTCTCATTAAAGGAATAGTTCATGTTTTTTGAAGTGGGGTCATATAAAGTACATATCTATGGTCGATCTGTTCCCTACCGTAATCATCGATCAGCGCAGCCTCAGTTTGGAGAAGTAGAGAGCCGCTCCAGCCCAGATGCAGTGTGTGCAGTTTTGTACTGCAGTGAACTGGGTCCAGAGAACTGAAGTGAAATTTAACCACCTAAAACAAGGCTTACCTTAAAAAATCAGATTGACTATAGATATGTACTTTATATGTGTTTTAGGCGACTGGACTGTCACTGCATTAGTTTGTATATGTGTCCATTTATTTGTGCATCAGTGTTTGTGTGTGTGTGAAGTGAGCGTGTGGTTGTGAAGGACTCTCAATGAGGCCACAGGATGTTAAAATGTGCAGTCGAAAAGTTTCTCACAAACAGATTCTTTCATCAGGAAACTGAGAAAAGAGGACGTTTCTATGGAATTGAAGCTGTGAGAGTACCTGAACGCCGCGATACACAAATCATTCAGCACACACACACACACAGTGTCAGTCTGTGGAAAGACTCAGCTCTTCTCATCTCTGACATGTTCTTGAGATTTACACTCCTGTTTGAAGTTGGAGTCTCTGTCCTCTGTTTGTGTGTCAGTGGGTCTCTGTGGAGGAGGATAAGCAGGTCAGAGGTCAGCAGAATAAGAATCATAACTCTCAAACTTGTCCACCCCGTCCCTCCTCCCCCTGTCCAGCCTCCTCCCTATCCCTCCTCCCCTGTCCCTCCTCCCCCTGTCCATCCCCTTAGGACTTAAGTCTGTCCACCACTTGGTCCTCCAGTCCTGCAGCTAAACTCTGTGACTAGACTTAAGTTGTATTTGACTTACAGCAGTCCTTTCTTACAGTAGCCAAGATGCTAACGTTAGCTTCCATCTTTACCACCACTGACGCACTCTTGAGCAAAGCTGTTATCCTGCTGCAGTGGCCTCTGTCTCTCTCTTTCTCTCTCTCTATCTGTACATTAAGTGTTAGTTCAGACAGAGTTTGGTGGAAAGTAAAATGATAGCACTCGAGTACTGTACCCAAGTACAGTTCTTAGGTATTTGTACATTACTGTACATTAGTATTTTCACTTTCTGCTACTTCATACTTGTACTCAGATATTGTACTTTTAACTTCATCGCATTTATTTGGTATTTAATGATAGTAGTCTGTCCTACGATGACAGGCCAGATCAGATCATCAGTCGGCTCACGTTGGGCTCTGGAGTGCTGCTGTCTCTGTATTTATTCATAACTTCAATTACTTTTAAAGATTGTGACAAATAAAACAAAATAAAATCAGCAACAACATGATGATATATGAATAAAGGTTAAAATAAAACTTTATTGATCTCCTGTAGAAAATTGACAACTAAATGAGCATTCATTATAAAGAGATGAACACATCAGAAATGAATGATAATGATAATAACCCAGTAAGAGATATTGAATAAGGTTATTCTGTAGTGTTCAGTTTCCATCACTGGGTCTGAACAGACTGTTGAAGCCGCAGGTGTAGCGAGGACACTGAGGACAGATGGAGCTGGTGACTTTTGTTTTTAACGTGCAGACTGCGTTGATTCAGTTTAATCTAAACGCGTCTCTGCTCTGATTTCTGTATTCAAACTGTAGTTGTTGTTTGTTGCCACATTTACATGCATCCAAACCTTCATTCTGCCCAAAGTAACTCAAAATATGTTCAATCCATAATTATTAATTCTATTTCCTGACCCGAGAGCAGCGTGTCAATCAAAGGAACTTGTATCCTGAAGCCATTTTAACAACACAGAAGGTGTTCTGGCTCGTGGAGGACTGTTAAGGTTTGGCTATGTCAGGCTGAAGTTTGGACCCTCCTGCTCCAGACTAACACTGTCTTCTTTCTTCTACGAGCAGCGTATTACTCAGCACATCTGGAAACGTGTCTTCCTAAACTTTCTCAGAGACTCTTTGTTGCTTTTGGAGCCGTTTCATGTTTGAATCAGAGAAACATTTCTCAGACCAACTCAAGGATGAATCCAGAGGAAAGCGTTTCACTCTGACTGCTGACTGAAGTCAAAGCCGTATTTCTCTCTGCTGGATGTTTCTTGAAGCTTCCTGTCGAGCGGCTCGACCCCGCCAGCTGAATTACTGCGACCTTGCTCTGTTTGTTTTGTCAGAAGTCCACAGTGGCCATCTTTGTTTATGTGCTCACCAAATAGGAGTCAAGTTTCCATCTGGTTTGATAATCAGTCCAGTGTGTGTGCCAACACACACACACACTCAGACACACACACACACACACTCATCAGTAGCTGATTTCCAGCTGTTTACATTTTACTGCTGCTGTGATGCGAGGCTGCAGCAGCTCCATGAGTTTCTTCTGTTTCTATCTCCAGATGTTCAGTCTATTTCGTTCAGAGTTGTTTTCACACATGCACGTCGACCATAACGTCTCTAGAAATCAGTCAGAAGAGCCGTATGTCTGAATCAGCTGACCCAGATTCTAACCGGACTTACACTGGACGTTACCTTGCCAGCTCCATAGCACACTGTCCTGGGCCTGTGTGAAGCAGAGCAGGTGATTTGAGCAAGTGGATGTTTTGTTCATGATAAACCTTTGGTCTTTCTGATGATTATAAACAGTACGGTGAGTGTGTTATTCATTTTCTGATGATTTGATTTGAAGTTCAAAGCTGAGACCTGAGGTGTCTTTCTGCAGCAGTTTTCAGTGAGCTGAATAAAGTTTCTCATCCATCAGATTTCTAATCTCTACTGTCTCCATTCACATCATGTGATTATAGTTTTCTCCAATTGCTAAAACACAATTTTGCAAACTAGACTGGTTTCATGAAAATACTTTTCACAAAACTAAAAACCCAAACTGCAAAATACCTGCAAAATGAAGCACTGCAACCAAAA
The DNA here is from genome assembly GCF_904848185.1 of Acanthopagrus latus. Classification (NCBI taxonomy): domain Eukaryota; kingdom Metazoa; phylum Chordata; class Actinopteri; order Spariformes; family Sparidae; genus Acanthopagrus; species Acanthopagrus latus. The sequence continues at coordinate 320,951 of NC_051056.1, forward strand.
CTACATATAGCATTATCAAAATCAAACTTTTGCACCAGATGGCACACACTTCATTCACATTACCAGATATTTGTCTAACCAACTACACTCTGTTGGGCATAATGAATTGCACTCTCATCTTTAGTGAGCTTTGCCATAATACTAAAATAGTTCAAACTGTAGAGAATTCTTTAGATCCTTCACATGCACAAAAATATTTGTAGATACACACATGCTGTTGAAACTTGTTTTCAGTGCAACTTATGCACAGCAGATATGTTTACATTGGAGAGAACAAAAATATGCCTTCCTCTCACTCTTCCTGTCCCTCTAATTCTCACTCTCCCTCTTCCATTGTTGCTGTAAAAAAGGTGCTCTTTTTTGGTATTTTAGCATGTACTTCCTGATTGAAGCTCACTGTGTCAAAACACAAGCAAATAAGACACAGCACTGGGAAATAAACCATTCACATCTATGTCAAATTGAAACTCTGCTACCAAATCCTAACAATCCTTTGTCAAAATGTCACTCTGATGACAAAATGATACCCACTTGCATCATATGAATATGCTTTCACATCAGCAGCAACACACTAGTCTACTTTATATAAAACACTACAGTCTTTCGTCTTCACTGTTTTGATTAAGTTCCACAGAAGGCACATCTTCGCAACAACCAAAAAATGAAATACTCAATTCAAAATCATTACATTACAGTAGTGTATTTTACTGTACAGTAAATTCAGTTAAAGCAAAAATAAAACAAAAATAAAACAATACACATCTGTAAACAGAAAAACACAATTGTGTGCAAGTGGGCTTATGGATCCTGCCGTCTGTTGGGGTCTGGCCACGGGATCTCATCAACATCACAAGCAATGTCTTCTCTCGCTAAGCATCGGGGAAAATATCCCCCATCCCTGGACTGACTTTACCTCAGTGTCTCTGCAGGCCTGTTCCATTGCCTGCAGAAGAGGCATACGGGCATGTGGTGGTGGCGGTCATATACACGCCATCGCCAAGCAGAAAAAAAATTACTCTATAGGATTTAGAAATGGAGAGTAAGGGGGTAAGTACACAACTTCAAATTGATCATAGTTCGTGAACCAGTTCTGGACCAGAGCTGCCCGATGGAAACTAAAATTATCCCAGACTACAACAAACTTAGGCTGCTCTGGTCTATCCTGTACATAAAAGTTGTCAAAATGGCTTAACTGAGGCCTTTTTGTAGCTGGCTGATAGGTGTTCAGTTTTGTAAGTATTTTCAGGTGTGTGTCTAAGTATTTTCAATTAACCAATGTGTGTTGTATTTTGAATAGATGTGTTTTCCCAGTGGTACCCAGAGATTTTTTTTTTTTGAACCAAGTGTCTTATGTATGAAATAGTGTTTAGTATGCAGGAGCAAGTGTGCTGCAGAAAGGAGCAAGTGTGTTACAGAATTGCAATTAAAGTGCAAAGCAGCAATTTTGTTTAAGGTATGGTTGCACTTTGTTTAAGGTATAGTAACAAAAGCTTCAAGTTATCTGACTTTGGTTTAAGCATGTGTCTGTGGTGTTCATGCAATGGGTAAAAACTGTAAAAATTGTTTGGCCAGGTGGCACATATAATTAATTAGCTCATGTAGTGTCATTTTGAATGGCAGTGTTTTTAAATGGCAAACATGTGACTTTATGGCAGATTGTTGTATCTTATGCAGAGAACCGTGCTTAGTGCATTTAGAAAGTGACATTTTGAATAGCAAAGTGTGTGTAAAGCAGAAAATGTGTTAAAGTTTTAGAGACTTGAGAAGAGGTTTTGCGCTCTGTGTGTCAGTTTAAATATTTGTGCTATGGATGTCATTTTAGTGTTAGCAATTGGAAAAAACTGTAACATAAATCTCCTTTCATCCTAAAGTTCAGTGTTCTGGTGTAAAGTCAACACTGATTAATCACAGTTGAACCAAAAATCACTATGTTACTGAATTCTCTCAAAGGACATCTTTATATTTATTTAAATAAATGATGCATCTACAGGAGAAACTCTCTCTGTGATCGTTTATTTTGTAGTGACAGGAAGTGGAGACCCATGGAGGCTCCGGCTGGTTCAGTGTTTTTCCTGGCGATGGGTGTGGGTCCCCCGTCGGATGTCTGGTCTGGCTTCAGATTCTTCTTCTCTCGGAGGAAATGAGCTTTATGAGCCCAGACGGCCGAGCCACATTTATTATGGAAATCTCTACAGGAAGTCATGAAGGTTGAGCTTGGCCTCTACGCCTCATTACAGCACACATGTGCTGTAAGCTGAGAGCAGCTCCAGACATTTATTTCTCCAGAGGAGACAAGAAAAGTTTTCTATGTTTTCACAGCAAAGCTAAAGCTGCTGTTCTCAGCGACCAGGACGAATCGGCCGAGACTCAAAGTGTTTATGGTTAACATGCTGAATAATATTAGTTTAATGTGTGATTGTGCTCCACTCGTTATACCTGTTAGAAGCAAATGCACATTATTTGGTTGGTTAGCTCTAAATCTGTGCTATCGATTCGTCAGATTGGCTAATGTGGCTAGGCCCAGCTATGGCTAGCTTTTAATATTAGCTTTGAGTTCATCATCTGCAAAGATATAACTGTAAAAAGACCTTACTGACATTAGCTTTCCTCCTGTCCACAATGTCTATGGTAAAGTACATTAACTTTATAAAACCTGACCACTGAAATTACATTGTCATATTCAACAGGGCAGTGCTTTGCCTGCTGTAGACAAAATAGTATTGGTCACTTTTTGATGTAGCCATCACTTGTTTGGCTCCTGATTTTGATCTAATTTGAGTCTTTTGAAATGTTTATCAGTCAAAAACTGAAAACAATTTAGACTCATTCTTGTGCCTTTGTGTTTTATATCGAAGCATTTTGAGGCAGAGCGGATGCCATCTTTGTACTTCTGGCACACATCACATTTAATGTTGATCTGTCCAACAGTTTTTCATGGACAGATATAATTGGTCCTGCAGGATAGAGGATTGAAAGCAAACAAATCACAGACAAGTTTGATAGTCAATTAACCAATCAAGCATGATCTGGTTTCAGCTTGTCTCTGTCATCTCTGACTCTAGATCAGGGGTTGGCAACCTTTGTGACATGGAGTGCCAGTTTGAAATTTTCTTCTTATCTAGTGTGCCATTATCAACAGTAACACAAAGTTAAATTATGACACAAAATACAAAAACATTTCCAATATACCTGGAAGCACATCTCAAAACACATAAATATTTCATAGACATAGCACTCTGGGAAGAGAGGCCAAACCTGAGACCACAGTGCCTTGTCTTAAAGCCTGTATCTGCTCAAGCTTAATGATAATAATTTTTATAAAGGACATCTTAAAAAACACTGCTTTTAATAAACATATTGCTCTGTCTGGGAGAGGAGGCCAAACCAAAACTGAGACTAAAGCCTGTATCTGCTCAAGCTTAATAATAATAATAATAATAATAATAATAATAATAATAATAATAATTAAAAGTGCAACTGTATCTGTATCATAACAAAACAGTAACAGTATATCTTTATACTTAACAAAATAGCCACATCAACATTTCAACGACATGAACAAACGGCTACACATCCAAACTAAAACCAAGTGTATGCTGAGGCAACATCAAATGATCAGATGCCTACTAGATAATCAGTGTGATCCCTGGCCCTGCTTTGCTTGGCTGAGCTCATAGTTAGTTACTTTGAGTTGCAAACATGCCTCAGAGTGCTCTGTTGTTAACCGACTGCGGGTGGGGCTGAGCACATGTTTCATGTGTGAGAACACCTGCTCACAGAGATATGTTGAGCTGAAGACTGACAGCAGCACCAGTGCAATGTCCCGGAGACAGCTGAATTTCTCAGGTGCAGTTGCCCAGCAGGTGAGGATGTGGGCTCCGTGATCTTGCACTGGTATGGCTTCCAACTGTTGTCTGAGCTCTGCAAATTTGGCCACCCACAGTGTTGACCTCTTCAGCTCAATCAGCTGCATTTCCATATCCTCTGTATCCATCCAGTCGAACAGAGTAGCTTCCAAATCACGTCCATCAAAGCTGTCGGGCTTGATCAAGAAAGAGAACATTGGTCTGTACCTTTTAAGATCCACAAATCGTGTTGTGAACTCAGCCTCCAGCTCACGCATGTACATGGTTATTTCAGCGGTGCTGATGTTGCGCTGGGAGGACAGCTCTGTCAGGTGTCGGAAGTAGTGGAAAGCAGAGGTGGAAATGTCACCTGAGAATACTGCCAGCTAACTGACAAAAGCCATCCATTTCTCAAACATGTCCAAAACTGTTTGTCCTGCACCTTGCAGTCGGAGATTGAGCCCATTCAGGTGTCCCATAATGTCTGCCAGAAATAAAAGTTTCACAATCCTCTTCTTGTCCTCCAGTTCTTGATACTTTTGGCCCTTTTCAGCCAGAAAGGCCTTGATGGCATCAAAGCAGCTGACAAATCGCTCCAGAACTTTTCTGCAGCTCAGCCATCTCACTGCTGAGTGGAGAGGCAGATTTGTGTATGCGCTGTCCAGCTCCTCCAGCAGAGACTGAAACTGCCGGTGCGTCAGTGCGGACCGCTTCACTATGAAGTTAATAATCTTTGACACCGTGGCCATAACTTCATTGAGGTCTCAATGTGACATTTTTGCCCACAGATTTTCTTGATGTATTATGCAGTGGAGTTTCATGACGGGGTGGCTGACCTTTTCTACAATCGACAGTCTGACAGCTCCCTTTTGTCTCCCAACCATAGCAGGGGCTTCGTCTGTGATCACTTTGCTGATGTTAATTCTTCATTCCTCAAAATGTTCAATTAATGCCTTGGTTATGTCTTCACCTTTTGTTGTTTCAGGCAGTGGCTTCAAGCAGCAAAGTTCCTCTCTGATAGTTGAATTACAGTTGTATCTTGCCATGACTGCCAAACACGGGATGTCATTCACATTTACGCTTTCATCAAGTATAATGCTAAACACCGCAGCATCTTTTAATCCAGCTGCTTGCTGAGATCTGACATTTTCAGGAATTTCATCAATACGTCACTGAGCACTTCTAGCTGAAATGGGAATGTCCTTTATCCATGACTTGATCGCTTCTTTATTTAGAAAGTTTTCAATAAAGAGCATCTGAGCAACTTAGAAAAGTCTCCTTAATAAATTCTCCATCCATAAACAGCTTCCCATGCTTTGCAATGCAATGCACAATGTGATAGCTTGCTTCTGTCCCGTGATTCTTAGCAGTGGTAAAAACTTTGCAGGAACTAGCTTGTTTATCATACCTGGACACCGCACGTTTAATTGACTCTGCTTTGTCTGCTTGGTCTTTGAAATTCTTCTTGTGCTTTGTCTCAAAATGACGCTTAACACTTGACGTTCTGCACACAACATTCTCACAGCACGGTCCTTCAAAATTACGAAACCAAACTCTTGTGTCCAATAGGACTTGAATGCTTAGTTTTGACCTTTTTAGCAACCGGTGTTGCCATTGTTGACAACATCATGTGCGCAGGTCTCTGTCACTCAAACCCATGAAATCAGGACACTCAAAGTGAGGAACACTGAGGTGCCAGCGTGCCAGTGTTTATACCGAGTTGTGCCACCCGTGGCACGGGTGCCAAAGTTGCCGACCCCTGCTCTAGATGAAGAGTCTGGGAAACTGTTTCATATTTTATAGACTAAACAATTGACTGATATTGAAAAGAACAGGGAGTTTCCGCCCTGCTGCAGGAAGAGTTTATTTGGTCAAACAGTGGAGCAGTTCTGATCCAGGTTCAGTTCTAGAGGATCCAGACTATAAACAACTTTCTCCTCTGGATGGTTAAATAACATTTACTGGCATGGAAACAGTCAGAGCGACCTGCAGATTCTCACAGTCTGTGATTCTTCACATAACTTTATTAGCATCAGACAGGAATTTATGTGTCCGCCTGCAGCAGAAATATTACAGAGAGGTTACAAGCTTCTGAGCTGGAAACAGTTTTATAGACAAACGTGTAGTTTTTCCCTCCTGAGGCTAAAATTTGCTGAACACGACACTGTGGAAGAGGCTTCAGTGAGTTATGTGAGGAGGTCTGAGCTCCAAGCAGTGCAGGATCACAGGAAGGAGGACAGGAAGGAGGACAGGAATTGGAGGCTTTGTGTCTGATGAATGTTTGATAGTGTTGTTGTTCCTGCTGCAGGGTGATCACCTATGAGTGTTGTCCTGGTTATGAGAAGATTCCTGGAGAGAAGGGCTGTCCTGCTGGTATGACCTCTGACCTCAGCATCCACAAACACTCATCATCAGTTATTTCAGTCTTAATGTTTCAGTAAAGTTCATGAAGACAGTGTTCCATTCATAACACCATGTTATAACAGGATGATGGAGCTGTAAACTCAGCTCAGCTGTAGTGACACTTCAGGTTCGTTGTAAATGTGTTGGTGAATGGGCAACATGTCATTGCAGCATTGCCTCTAGTGAACATCTACAACACTCTGGGCGTGGTCGGAGCCTCCACCACCCAGATGTACTCTGAACGAGCTAAACTGAGGGAGGAGATTGAAGGTCCAGGAAGTTTCACCTTCTTCGCCCCGAGCAACGAGGCCTGGGCCGCCCTGCCAACAGTCAGTATACTGACACACACACACACACGCACACACACACACACACACACACACACACACTCACACACACACACACACTGTCCTATGCCACAATTACTGAAGAAACCATGTGCTGATATTGTTGTTGTTGCTGCTGTTGTTGCTGCAGGAGATCCTGGATGCTCTGGTGAGCAATGTGAACATTGAGCTGCTGAACGCTCTTCACTACCACATGGTGAACCGCCGACTGACCTCCGAAGAGCTCAGACACGGATCCTCCTTTGCCTCCATGTACCAGGACTTCCATGTGCACATCCACCACTATAGCAACGGGGTCAGCGACAAACAATACACATCCTGTAACACACACACAGTAACACACTATAACAAACACAGTAACACATACACTGTAACACACTGTAACATATATTGTGATACACTGTAACATACTGTAACACATATGATACATGATCTCTCCCTCACCTCCTCAGATTGTGACGGTAAACTGTGCTCGTCTGATCAAACCCGACCAACACGCCACCAACGGCATCGTCCACGTGGTTGATCGAGTCATCACCGCCATCTCCAACAACGTGAACACGATCCTCGACATCGACGACGACCTGGAGACACTGCGTGTGAGTGCCCATGTCAGTCAATCAATGAATGACTGTTACCCAGAAAAGGTGGAGGAGACACTGACTACCCATGTTTGTGTGTTTCAGACGGCGATGACCGCTGCAGGTCTGACCAGCATGTTGGAGGAGGAGGGTCAGTATACCATCTTCGCCCCAACCAACGAGGCCTTTGAGAAGATTCCTCAGGAGACCCTGAACAGGATCCTGGGAGACCCTGTGGCACTGAGAGGTGACCAGCTTGAAAATTTAGTAGTTTTAGACAGACTGTAACATTGCTGAACGTGACTCTGACGTCGGTCCTCCTGTGCATCTCCAGACCTGCTGAACTACCACATACTGAAGAACATGCAGTGTGCTGAGTCAATCGTGTCGGGGACTCCTATGGAGACCCTGCAGGGCACCGTGCTGGAGGTCGGCTGTGATGGCAATGAGATGACTGTGAACGGGAAGGCCATCATCACCAAGAAGGACCAGCTGGGAACCAACGGAGTTGTGCACTACATCAACGAGCTGCTCATCCCAGACTCAGGTACTGACCTGCAGCTCATAAAACTGATGGTGGCACTACAGCGTCTCATGCTGAAGACACTCCTGCATGTATTACTGATAGTACTGATGTTAAACTACAGAAGTTCTGAAGTACAAACAGTATATCCAGTTACCACTCAGTAGAAGATGCACTACTTACAGTGCATCAACTAAGTGTTTAATATTTTCAGCCAAAGTTCTGCTGGAGCTGGCTGAAAGCTCATCTGTGGACACGGCAGCAAAGCTGTTTGTGGAAGCTGGTCTGACCCCCCACCTGACAGGCTCCGAGGCTCTGACAATGCTGGCTCCTCTGGACGACGCCTTTAAAGGTAACGCGACCTCTGACCATATTTTTACTGATACCAGATGACCTTAGACGGTCAGAGCCTGAGTGTGACTGACTGACTGTGAACGTAAGTTGTTGTATTTATCTGAGGGTTTCTCAAACAGGAAGTCTGACCATGACACCAGACATGAGGAAGCTGATGACCAATCACATCATGAAGGAGCAGCTTTCCTCCAAGTCTCTGTATCATGGTCAGGAGCTGGAGACACTGGGAGGACTCAAACTCAGAGTGTTCGTCTACAGAAATGTGAGAACTTTGAAATGTTTCTTCACGTTGGCTCCTGGTGCAGATTCAGATTTACGGCACTTTTGATCAACTAATCAGCATTTCCATCCCAACATGTGTTGTCCACCTCTCAGTGTAAAGGTAGATCATGGATTAGTGGTCAGGAAGGTGGTGAACACTTGGCAGGTGCAGGTGAAGGTGTAGTTGTTGGAGAGGCTATTGATCAGGCCGGATCCTGTTGTTGGTTCGTTGTTATGGTTTCATGTTTTTATGCTGTAGTTTGATCCAGTTTCATGATCATGATGACAAAAATGAAAAAACACATTTGATCGATTGTATAATGTTTTTTTGTTAGTTTGATGTGACTTCAGTCCATTTCCACAAAGTCTGACTCCTGAGAGCTTGTGAACAATTTAACAAATCAGCTTATTGGCTGAAAATGTTTGAGCCTGCCTGAAATTGTGGCCCGTTGCTGGGGAGACTGGGCAGATTGTCTGTTTTTACTGGCCATGAATATTGTCTCTTCACCTCCAGGGATGACTTCACCAGGTCACTGAGTTTGTGGCTGCTTTTCATTTATATCTTTAACAAATGTTTGATTCAAATCCATTTTCTCTGTTTGTGAATTAAACCAAACAGAATCAGTTCTTTAAGAACACAGAGCAACATTAGGTTTTATATTTTTACTTGATGATGCATGAAACATCAAACTTTAATAAAAAGATCTTTCAAACTGTGGTGGCTGCACGTCCCACGCTGCTGCCTCATTACTGGGACCACATGTGGTCATGATGTCATCCAGAGCAGGTTAGGTTGATGTGAATCAAATAGACAAAACCAGAAAGACCAGAGAGATTTACCATGTAGGAGCCATAAGGATGAGGCCGGGACCTCACACTGAGACTGGGGTCCATCAACACTGTGGTCCTCAGGTGTCAATGCAGCTACAGACAGACATGTTGATGTAGCTCAACTGGACACTGGTTGTACAGTAAATGTTGCTCCACTGGACTCTGGTTGTACAGTTGACGTTGCTCGACTTGGATTTTGTTTGTTCAGTTGATGTTGCTCCACTGGACACTGGTACATAGAATAGAATAGAATAGAATAGAATAGAATAGAATAGAATAGAATAGAATAGAATAGAATAGAATTACTTTAATGATCCCAGACTGGGAAATTATTTTGTCACAGCAGCAGTGGGTCTGCAAAAACTATATACAGTGCAAATATACTATAAATGTCATATAAACGACTTCTCTTTTCTTCGTTGGTCCAAAAAATTTCAAAGATCAGAAAGTCACCAGGAGTCTTCAAGGCTGAGTGCAATAGAACTTTATTTGCCAGCAAAAAAGAGTGGGATCAGACACAGACAAAATCCATGAAAAACCAAACTGACCCGAGGCTCAAACCCCCGAACATCCTCTTTTAAATGCAGAAAAGTGGGTGTGTCCATTCGGACAACATGGTTTCCACCAATCACTATTCTGCTTAATTTCTGCTGACATTGTTATTTCTTTGTGGAAAAACACCATATTTTCTTATGGAAAATCCCCGTACCTCTAGTGGAAAAACCCAGTATTACCTTCTGTGCTTGCGCAAAGATTGGTGTACGTGCAGAACTGCATGTCGACCAGTTGCTCTTTGCCTTGCTTTGTTTTTTTTCAAGAAGGTGCTCTCCCTGTGTCCTTATCACTGGCTCTTAGAAACTCTGGCCTTCAGGCCTTCAGTTAACTCCCTTTCTTGATGCATCCTGTTATACCTGATCACACTTTGCACTGTATTTTTAAACTTAATGAAAGTGTTACATATTTGGTTATATGATGTTATTCTTAGATTTGTGGTTACATTTTCCCACTTACTATCAGTTACCATTAGTCACTATTTACTAACTGTGGTTATTTTATACTGACCAATATGTACTTACTATGGTTATTTTACACTACATAAACAATAAACAATAATAACATATCCAACAAAACAGTAGAGAAATCAGAGTTCTCTCTGTCAGGCAGAGGTGGGAGAGTTATTACATAAAGTGATGGCAGGAAAGTTTTCCTATTTCTGTTGTTATGACAGCGAAGCTGGAGCAGCCTTTTGGAGAAGGTGCTCCGCTGTCTGACCAGTGTGAGGTGGAGAGGGTGGAGAGGATTATCCATGATGGATAATATATAGTTTTTTTTATAGTAATATAGTTTTTTCAGTGTCCTCCTCTCCACCAAAGCCTTCAGAGTGTCCTGTTAACAGCCAATCACAGAGCCAGCCTTCCTGATTAGTTTGTTGAGTCTGTTGGTGTCGCTGGCTCCGATGCTACTCCCCCAACAAACCACAGCAAAGAAAAGTACACTGGCCACCACAGACTGATAAAAGATCTCCAACATCTTGCTGCACACGTTGAAGGATCTCAGCTTCCTCAGGAAGTAAAGTCTGCCCATCCCCTTCTTGTAAACAGCTTCAGTGTTAGATCTCCAGGCCAGTCTGTGGTTGATGGTAACACCAAGGTACTTACAATCCTCCACCATCTCCACATCCTTTCCCAGAATGCCTAGTGGTTGGGGAGCCGTCCTCCTCTTCGTCCTAAAATCTATCACCATCTCTCTGGTCTTGCTGATGTTCAGCTGCAGGTGATTCTGTCCAGTCCACTCCACAAAGTTGTCCACCAGTGCCCTGTACTCCTCCTCCTGTCCCTCACTTATACACCTAACAACAGCCGAGTCGTCAGAAAACTTCTGCAGGTGACGTCAGTGAAAGTCAGTGGTGTATAAGGTAAACAGGAAAGGAGACACTACAGTCCCCTGTGGAGCTCTTGCATCACTAACCACCACATCAGACAGAACACTGCCCATACAGACAAACTGTGGCCTGCATGTCAGGTAGTCAGTAATCCAGGAGATCATCATGTCGTCCACACCCATCACCAGTAGCAGTGGCTGAATGGTGTTAAAAGCACTGGAGAAATCAAAGAATGTGATTCTCACAGTGCCACCATCTAGGTGCAAATGGGCTGGTTGCAGCAGGTAGATGACAGAGTCATCAACTCCCAAGTGGGGCTGTTAAGCAAATTGCAGAGGGTCTAGCAGGGCTCTCACCTGCGGCCTCAGGTTGGCCAAGATCTGTCTCTCCAGCACCTTCATCACGTAAGATGTGAGGGCCACTGGTCAGTAGTAACTGAGGTCTGATGGTGTCGACTTCTTTGGCACAGGAACCAGCACCGGTATTCTCTCTCTCCTGACCCAGGCTCAGGTTGTACAGGTGTTGTAGGACAGGAGACAGCTGGCTGGCACATGTCTTCAGGATCCCGGGGATGATATCATCAGGGCCTGCAGCCTTCCACTGGTGGAGTCTCTCCAGCTGTCTCCTAACCTGGCCTGCAGTCACAGTCATGCGGGAGAGGGTGCTGGTGTCTTGAGTGGAGGAGGAGGAGGAGGAGGAGAGGTGCTGCACAGGAGAGCTCACATCAGGAGAGTGATGGGGGAGGAAGCATATGGGGCAGTGAGGGTATGTGGGGGTCTGGAGGTGTCCGGGAGATGACAGAAGGCTGTGAGCTGAACCTATTGAAGAATGTGTTCAGCTAATTTGCCCTCTCCAAGCTGCCTGATGACTGTCTATCGCTCACACCCGTTGATCTGCTTCATTCCTGTCCACACATCCCTCACATTGTTCTGCTGGAGTTTGGCCTCCAGCTTCCTCCTGTAGGTGTCTTTACAGGCCCTCAGCATATCCCTGAGTTCATGCTGCACTCTCTTCAGACCTGAACATCCTCTGCCTCTTGTTAAGAAGAGCTTTCAGGTCATTGGTGATCCACGGCTTATCGTTAGGGAAGCAGCGTACAGTCCAGGTTGGCATGGTGGTGTGTTCACAGAACCTGATGTATTCTGTGATGCAGTCAATGATGCTGTCGAGATCCTCTACATGTAGCTCAACAAGTACATCCCAGTCTGTTGACTCAAAGCAGTCCTATAGTGCATCAGCAGCCTCCTGAGTCCATCTCCTCATGCTCCAAGTGTGGACAGGCTGCCGCTGAACAAGAGGGACATACTTAGGGGTCAGCAGGACCATGTTGTGGTCAGATTTGGCAAGGTGGGGGAGGGCTGTGTGACTGCATACATGCTTAGCGTCTGCATATAAAAGATCCAGTGTGTTATAGTCTTCGGTGGGACAGTCAATATACTGGTGAAACGTTGGGAGGGTTTTGTCCAGTGAGACGTGATTAAAATCCCCAGTGATGACAATGAAAGCTTTAGGATGCTGCGTCTGTATCTGGGCAACGGCGGAGTGGATGACGTCACAGGCCACCACTGCATCAGGTAAAGGAGGAACGTTACACACTGATAATGTTGGCGGACATGAATTCCCGGGGTGAATAATAGGGTCGCATCCCCACAGTCAGCAGTTCAATGTCCGGGGTACAGAGAAGTTCCTTCACATGAACATGTCCAGGATTACACCATCTCTTACTCACATACAGTGCAATCCCTCTTCCTTTCTTCTTTCCATTGCTTATAACGTCCATGTCCGCCCGAACAGTGCTGAAGCCGGGAACCGCCACGCTGTGGTCCGGGATGTGTGAGTGAAGCCATGTCTCCATGAAACACAACACACTGCACTCATGATATTCCCTCTGAATCTTTATCAGCACGGCGAGCTCGTCTGTCTTATTTCCCAGAGACTTCACATTCCCCATGACAATCGCTGGTACAGCCACTCTATGTCTTCTCTTCACCCTCCATTTCACTCTGGCCCTGCAGCCCCGGCATCCCCTCCTCAGCTCCTTCGGGACCTCAGGCCTGGCTCTGGGCAGCAGTGCAGGTTCACACAGCAGTGCAGGTTTACACAGCGCAATCAGCTGGTCGCGTATTTAAACAGTGTGCTTAATGATGCGCTCCTAACCCTCCGTTGCTAGGGCTAGCAGAAACATCATAGTAAGTGCCGCGAAAGTACCTCAAAAGTTCAAAAAGGAAAGTGTCCATCCTCTCATGGTCACTGGAGAAGAGTTGCCATAACTCACAATGAAAATCAAAACATAAATACAAAAAACGACCAAAAACTTGGAAACCCACAGGAGCTGCTGCAACAGGCTGCCACCTAGTTCGGCGCCATGGCAACCCCAAATAGTAGTAGTAATAGTAATGACCAAAATTAGCATGGTTATCGGTAGACCGTGGTATTTTTAAAATGTCTTCAAAATGTTGAAAAAACACTGATAAACTGAAATAATTTCACAAAGATTTATATTTTAATAGATTTATTATATAATAAAGTAGTCCAAATCCAAAACCTTAATAAAACACTGCTAAATCAACATTAAACAAGTATAGAAGAATGTATCAGAACTGTGCAAAATAGGTCATTGGCTTTTTGTGATGAGGCAGCCTGTTCTTGAAACGTGTCCTTTAATGTCTGCATTACAGAGGTAGAATGAGATGTAGTGGCAGCAGCACTCAATTGGCCAGTAGACCCTCTCTGTGAAAAAAATGAAGAGGAAATGTCATCATTGATTATCACTGTCATTGTTACTTAATACTAAGGGTGCAACCAACCGATCACAAAACTCACTTTTTTAGATCAAAACAAAAAAAGATTTTTGTTTAATTAATTGTGAATACTCTATTTTGGCTCTCATCTCTATCTAGACACTTTTTATATTCACCATTTTATGTTATTCTTTATATATAATCTATTCTACAAATAATTCACAAGTATTATATATTTCTGATAGTACTGATATATAGTGGCTGTCTGTCTATAGTGGCGGCACATTTGCTCCAAGGTAAGGGCGGCAATGTGCCGTAGTAGTTTCTGGGCTGTCTTCCTCAAAGGTGTCGGCATGTAGTATGTTGATAAAAGAATTCTGCGGAGGCAAGGCTGGGTGGAATGATAGAGCCGTCTTTATTGAAACAAACTTCGGTTAGCCTAGAGTCCGAGCAGAGTGTTGCCGCACATCTGGTGTTTCCCAATCTAGGGCAAAGTAATGCCAAACGTTTTTGCCCTCTGCCCTACCAGAACTCCTACGCCTTTGATCTTAGGAATTCTACCAAATGCCACCCCTCTCACTTTCTCTTCCTATGCGAGGGTTTTTAGAGTCCCTTTCCAGCACACACCCACTTCTCCTAATTTGTCACTTTGGTAAATTATCCAATAGACTAAAAGAGGAGTTGACCTGTCTCCCTCGTAAACTCATTTAACTTGGCTGCATTCAACTTTATGTCTTGTCCCCAAAATGACCCAAATGGGTTCCCTGCTCTTCTACGGGAACATAAACATTTAAGCATCTCCAACCATTTGGCGTGCGGGCCAACCTCAGGTTTATTACTTTATGATGGCCTGCCGCCTGCTAACCTTTAGCACTCACAGAGTTACTACTCGGACCCCTGGAGCTGTGAGCCTCACTCTGTCTGCATTCTTAACTCACATGAGGAGAAACAATTAGTCATCATTCAATCTAAACTAAGTAAACTCAAAAATCAGAATGTTTTGCCATCCAGATACCTCATGTGTGTAGTTTCTTCCTGTAGCTTATCTCTGATGCCCACCTCAGGGCTGATCAGAGCTCCTGGTTATGGGGACCCTCACACTGTCACATTCCCGCAGTTGTCTAAGGGGAGCATCTGGTCCCTTCTCATCCTGTCTTCCTCCTATTCACTATTGTCTTAGAACCCAGGATGTGTAGGAAACACACAGATACTACATAATAACAGCAAATTAAAAAAGATTAAACTCGACATACATACATCATGCACCCGAGCTTAAGGTTAGCTTACCTTGCATTCGCTGAACAGTTGAGGGTGATGGTCGTGTAAATTTGATGTGTTGCCGCTGCTCGCAAAAACCTTCGTCTCATAGCTCCTGCAGAGGGCTGCCATCCTCGACCAGCTGCCCCTGAGTATTCTTATAATAACCAAAATACACCCAGACTTCAGATTTGGTTTCTTTGGAGTTGGAAAAATGGCATAAGGGCCACTACTATCATGTCCTCCCTCAGCCATGTCTTCTTCACTACATAACAAGCACACGTTATACATTGCACCTGCGTAGTGAGACTTTGATAAAGTAGGATTAGGTTACCGTGGTAATTAAAACTTAAACGGTAGCCTTCACCGTCAGGAATTTTACCATGGTTTACCGTGACACTAGTAAGCGTTACATCCCTGCTGGTACAGCTGATGTTGCTCTACTGGATTCTGGTACAGTTGATGTTGCTCTGCTGGACTCTGGTTGTACAGTTGATATTACTCCACTGGATTTTTGTACAATTGATGTTGCTCCTTGATTCTATATGTAGGTTTGTTGCAACCTTTGTTTTTTATGTTTTACCTGTTGCCTTGGTAACACAGCACACGTGTTAATACATGTACCGAACTGTGCTATTGATCATGTGATCAGTCTGTGGTGGAGGGTTGTCTCTGGTGGTCTCTATAGTGACTCCACATGTTACTGGTCCTTTCACTCCTGGGTGGTTCCCATGTCTGCTCAGTAATGAACTCTACAGACCGCAAGAAGCTTCCTGCTTCTGATGACTGCTAAATCTTTCCAGACACTGTTTGTGTGTGTGTGCACTTTGACAGAATGACTTTCAATTAAGACCTGATGTGGTTCAGAGACCCATGGGCTGCTTTATCAGTCCATTATGTTTGGATGGTGGACTCAGCTGGTGCATCAGACCTCCTCCACTGTGCGACTTCACTTGCATCCTTTCAGATGTTCACTCATTTCTCCATGGGTCTGTAGAACCTGTGCATCGAGAACGCCTGCATCGCTGCCCACGATAAGACAGGACGCTACGCCACCATGTTCACTGTGGACAAAGTCCTCACTCCACCAATGGGAACCATCATGGACATCCTGAAGGCGGACGACCGCTTCAGGTGAGGACATTGTTTTATCTGTTCGGTTCACCAACACTGTCTGAACACAGGTATGACGTGAAGCATGTTCAGAATTCAGAAGTCAGAATTTTGTTTCTCTATTGAGGAGTTTAAAGAATAAAAACCTCAGAGAGCTCAGCTTCTGATGGTTGAACCAGTCTTCACCTTCTTCTATCTCCTGCTCATCCTCCTCCACCACCTTCCCCTTCACCTCCTCCTCCTCCTCCTCTCTATTGGATAATAAAACTCCCCACTGTAATTAGAGAGCCAAGCCCAAGGGGCCGAGGGAATGTGTATGCAAGCATACGTCTTTCCTAGGACCAGCAGAGCTAGGAACCCTATTGTAATTATAAGGATTTTTATTTTTATTTTTCTCTGGCTAAAAGTGGTGCTGCAGGCTAAACCATGCAAGGGAGGGCGATGCAATTTGGAGGGTTGGTCCAGACTCCTGCAAATATCTCTCACACAAAAAAATACATTTATCCTCCGTGTTTTTGCCTATAACTCCCACACTGTATGTTGCAGATTCAAAAACTTGTATCCCCAGATTCCCTGAATGGAGCTGAATCACTTTGCAAGTGGCCCCGGCAATTTCCTCCTAGAGAGTTTTTTCATTAAATCGCAAAATCCGGAAAACCTACTTTTTCAAACCCCTCCTTGGAATTTTGTCTCTTCTGCGTGAAACTTGGCAGGCACACTCTTCAGCTGGACCTGATCTAAAGTTATCAAAAGATTTTTGCTTGGTCAAAAAATTCACACATTTTACGAAATTTGGTCGGTATGATGTAGGGCCAATCCTGAGGCCATACCTTGAAGGTGGTCATTACTGGTCAAAGTGGGCGTGGCTTAGTACAACAGATCCAAATGAGCACACAATCAGCCTTTTGCACTTCCAGTGCACTTCCCATTACAGCGAATACCACGGCTCAGACGTTGGCCTGTGTCCTCACTTTTGCCCCAAGCCCGTCATCCTTTGGGGCCAACTTCCGTGGGCTCTGCAGTGTGTGGAGTCCGAGTCGCTCGGGGGGCTTGGCCCCCGTTCTAACTGCTTGCAGTTCTAGCTTAATCTTGTAACTGCTGACTCATGGAGGAAGTGGTTCTGTCTGTTCTGTATTTCTCAATACTTTGAAAGTCTCCTTAATCTTCCTTAATGTATTGAAGCAGCAGAGTTTATGAACTACAGGTGCTCTAACCATCAAACTGATGTTGGCAGTTTTTCTGTGGTGGAGAAATTAATTTACAGCTTCAATTACAGAACAAGTTCAGACCCAGTTTAGTTTGAATTCTACAACTAACAAATCTGTCAGCAGTGCCACAGCTTCAAATGTTAGCCTTCTGGAGAGGCTACTGATGTTAAGGCCCCAACACACCGCCCAGACTGAAGCCAACGTCTAACTGCCTATATCAAACCACTCTGTTGCCTCTCATCCGACCCATTCGGCATAAAAGTTGCATTGAACACACTGCTTCAATGTGCTGCCAACTCCACAGTACCGTCTACGTTCTACACTTGCATGAGATGCAATAAGCCTCCTTAACAGCGAGTGGCACTAGTCTCATGCCAGTCATCCAAAACAGGAAATGACGGAACGGAGTGCATTTAAAAACAAAGCTCACACAGTATTGGATCAATATTGACTTGACCTGCGAAGATGTTTGTGGAATAAATACTTGGCATTACCTAAAAGATAATTAAGGCTGAGCTGACACTCGCATTGTGTGCTTTAGGGCTCGTTATTATACGTAGATGTGGTTATGTGGTTTCTTTACCATCGTCACTTCCGCCCCTCCCACACACCGCGCTGATTCGCTAGCACATCGCCAATCAGAATGGTCATACAGCTAGCACACAACCAATCAGAGTAATCCAATGGCTCAGACAGCCAACAGCCAACCTCCTCAGACTTCACATGTTGAATGGGAGCAGACGCTGTCCGCACGGTTCCAAAAACATCCAACGCAGCTGAACACACTGAACAGATTTGTTCCCAAACTTGTCCGAGTCTCCCTAAACGCTTCAGATGGCCAACAGTTGGCCTGGTGTGTTCCTGCCTTTAGCCTGCTGGAGAAGCTAACATTGATTGCTAGTCTATTGGAAAAACTAACACAGATGCTAGGCTGTGGCAGAAGCTAACAACAGTGTTGGCTTGTTGGATAGGTTAACACTGATAATAGCCTATTGGAGATGCTGAAACTGATGCTAGTTTGTTGCAGAAGCAAACACTGTTACTAGCCTGTCAGAAATGCTAACACATGGATACATCCTCCTCCTCTTTGTTTCAGTCTCCTGGTTGGTGCCATCCAGACAGCAGGGATGACGGAACTGTTGAACCAACAGGGGGCGCTGACCTTCTTTGCTCCCACCAACGATGCCTTCAATGCCATTTCACCGTCCGAACTCAATAGACTGATGCGTGAGTAAAAAGCAGAAGAATGATGAAATATGGAGAATAGCAGCATGGCAAACACTGATGTTAGCCTGTTTTAGAAGCAAATGTTGATGTCAGCCTGTTGTGGAAGCTAATGTTGACGTTAGCCTGTTGGAGAAGCTAATGTTGACATTAGCCTGTTTTAGAAGCTAATGTTAGAGACGTTGAAACAATCCTCCAAACAGCTCCGTCAGTCCAGAGACTGCGGTAAAGGATCATTCAGTGTGGGTATTTCATTGTCATGGATGGTTCCAGGCAGCCGTGCTGGTGAGAAAGTGTTATTCAGCTGCAGGAGGAAACAGTGACATTAGTTTGGTCATCTCCTTCAGTCCTCTGCTCCTTGTTTGGTCCGACTGTTCAGAATAGTTCTGTTTATGTGACTCACAGTCAAATCATTTCCCAACGCTCAGCACAGCGCCTTAATGACGTTTATATAAACTGTCTCTGCTGCAGCAGCCTAATAAAGACATGCAGAGACACGGGTACAGTGTGGAAGGATGCCGAAGACACATGAGGCAACCACCGCAGGACTCAAAACTTAATGTCAAATATCAAAACTCTTATTTGTCCGATATTGAAAAAAAAGTTTTTCTGTCACTCATCAGATTTGATTTTTTGATATTTTACCACATGAGGTGTGTTACTGCTGTGTCCTCTGTCTCCCAGGTAACCCTCAGGAGCTGTCAGGTGTGCTCAGGTATCACCTGGGCGAGGGGCTGTTGGTCAGCGGAGGAGTCAGCTCTCACACCAGAGTCAAACCTCTGCTGGGAGAGAAGCTGGAGCTCAGTGTGGTCAGTCCTCTCACCTCACCTACTGTTCCATAACTTTATTTAAACTCTGACCAGTTGAGAGTTTTGACAGCTGTCCTCTCTGTGTTCCAGCGTAACTCCACCTTGTACGTCAACAAGATACCGGTGGCCGACGCCGACCTGATGGCAACTAATGGAGTCGTCCATGCCATCAACACCGTCATCAAACCTCTGTGTGAGTCGAACACCCCCAAAATTTAGAGCTTATTATAGGATGTGTTCACAGCTAGAAACAAGAGGACAGACCCACCTGTTGGAGACGCTTTAATGATGGAGAATCATCATGTATGTGAAGTCCGGTCCAGTGATGCTGTTTGTGTCTCCGCAGCTCCGAAGGTGGACAGAGAACAGGCCGACGGACCTGCAGTGCCGCTCAGATCAGCTGCTGCCTCCAGGGTGAGAAGACACACCGATAACCATGCACTGATCAACCACACCCTCGGCACGCAGGTGGTCAAGTGGTTAGAGCGCATGCCATATACGCAGCTGACCCTCGTTCAAATTCCGGCTGGAGGTCCTTTGCCGCATGTCACACCCCCCTCTCTCTGTGTTTCCGATCTGTCCACCACTTAATAAATAATAGCCTGTTAGCTAATACAGATGTTAGCCTGTTGGAGAAGCTAATACAGTTTCATGTTGTCTGTTCAGAGAGAAGTTTTATCTACTTGAGCTCATGCTCACGACAACAGTGGATGTAAACATTGATAGCTAGTCCTTTGTCCATGAGTAGATGCAGCCTGTGTGGTGATGCAGAAACAAAATAGTTTCCATATTTTGCACAAAGGCTGAATGCTCATGTCTCATCGGGAAAATAACAGAAAATAATTGTATTGCATTTCTGAGGGGTTCTGATTGATGTCTGTTTCCTCCCTTCTGTCCATTCTTTCTGTCACACAGGCAGACTCCAAGAGCTTCAGGAACGGTGAGTTTCTGATCAAGAGGCATGAAGAATCAAACCTGATATGACTCTGACCTTCCTGATGATTTGTATGTATTGTGTGCTTTTTTTCAGATGATCTCTTCCAGAAGGTGGTCACGAGTCGCTCCAGCAGGACGATGAACAAGAGTCAGTAGAGGTGCAGTCCAGACCAGACCAGAACAGACAAGATGAAACCGGAAAAGTTCCCCTGAGATTCTCCATCACTGCCGCTTGTTCTGTTTCTATACTCATCTATAAAAACCTGAGCACACTTCAGCTCTCAGTCGAGCACGATCCAACAAAGAAAGCCAAAATCTTCTCTGCGGGTTGTTGAAAGCATTCTGGGAAATGTAGGAAATCACTAAGTGAAGGAGACAAGGCTGATCAGAAGTGTTCGTCAGACAGTGTGAGAGGAGCTGAGGGGGATTTTTCTTCTTATTCAGTTTGTGGAGAGAAGAAAATGAAATATTGTGTGTTCATGTTTTTTTTCTGTGTACTGTAAAAAAAGCAACAACAACAACTAGTTTTGACCAAAAGTCACTTTTTTAAAGTTTGAATGTTCACATGTGTGAAACTTTTGTAAAGTTTATGTTGTGTACTCTCTGTGTTGTTGTTGTCCTGTAGCATGTGGGCAGGCCTGAGCTCAAACAAACAAACAAACAGACAGACAAACAAGGTGACCTGATGGACTCTGGAGGTTTTTTTTAGGATTTTTTTCTTTGTGCTTTTGTAAAATAAAGCTGAAAAACGAGCTCTGAAAAGTGTTTAGTAACTGAAGCTCAGTGTGTGTGTGTGTGTGTGTGTGTGTGTGTGTGTGTGTGTGTGTGTGTGTGCGTGTGTGTGTTCCTAAATAAAAGCCAGCTCAGAGGCCTCTGGCTTCAGGCAGGGTTCACGTCTCTCTCGGCTGGTTTGTAAAAGGCTGCAGAGTGTCGATGCGTCACAGCCGTAACACTGTCTTAAATCATCCATAGTCTATGCGCGTTTCCTCGCCGCCACTGAAGGAGGATCAGAGTTATGAAATATTTATGTGGTCCAGGTGAAGTCAACAGCAGCTGGGTCCAAAAGAAACAGGGTCTTTTTTACAGGGTGTAATGTGAAGCAGTGAACGCCTCCTTCAGCCCTCTGGAAGGAAAAAGAACGCTTGCGCGCACACACATACATACACTGTTCTCTAACTGAACACAGAACTTGAAGCTTCAGTTTCTACTTTGAACTATTTCAATCACAAAGTCCAGAAAACAGGAGAAGATGAAGAAGAAGAAGAAGAAAAAGAAGAGGAAAAACAAGAAGAAGAAAAGAGGAAGATGGAGAAGAAGTATATTAACAATAATCCCAGTGCTTTTGAATACAGGACTTTTCCTTGTAATCAAGTATTTCTACTTTAGTGTTTCACTTAAAGGATCTGATGAATCTGACCTGAAACCAGTTTGAACCTGAAAGCACAAAGTCTGGACTCTGGTGGTAATTTCATCTCAGGTCAACATGTGCTCTTCTCTTTATTAAATCAACTGGCTTTTATTTTATTTCAGCGATCCGACTCTTTGATTTCCTGTAAGTCACCCGTCTCCCTCAAACCTTTCTGGGGTCCGATGTTGGTTTTATTCTCCTGCAGCAGTTCCACACTTTCAAATAATGTTAAACAGGTTTTAGCTGCAGGTCTGCAGCTTGTGTTCATCTTCAAGTGACAGCTGCTTACGACCGTGAGCTGAACCCACAGCAGAGGAGGAAACAGAGGAGCTCAGTAAAATACTCATGATCAATGAATCACTAACTTGTCAGAGACCCACTGAAGAGATTTTCCCTCCGTAACATTAAAATAAACACGATATTGATAAAATACTTGAGTAAAGTACAAATATTTAATGATAGTGAAGCATAGTATTTTAATAAATGTACTCCATTAAAGGTAAAAGTCCTGCGTCAGTGTTTGAGCTACAGTTGATTTAGTCCAGAGGTTCCTCAGTTGTGGGTCGGGCCCCTTCCTCAGAGTCACCACAAGAACCTGAGGGGTGGCCAGATTGATTTAAAACCCAGATTAAGCGCAATATGATTTAATATACATGACACAGTGCAACACATCCTTCAGCTCAGTTACTCACACCTGTTACATTCAAATAAACAACATATGAAGTATAAATGTTAACAACTGCATGAGAACAACAATGAGCCAGAGGAGCTTATGTTCAGTCCAGTCCAGTGAGGTCAGCGCGCCCCCTGCTGCTCAGATACACACGTTTGTGATCATAGCTAGTCCAATTCAGAATCAGTATAGCGACACAGTTCAAAACTGCCAAAAGGGTTTTTTTTTTCATTCAGAGACTAATTCTTATTTGGTTAAATTGTCCAAAACATATTTCTACCACATGACACAAACTGTAGCTCCACGTTCAGTCACGCGCACACATGTTGTTGTTCCTCCCGCCCCGCAGAGGGTGCTGCAGGTGCAGCCCCCGATTTCCCGTGTGCCACATGTATTTCTGTCCGTCGAACAACAATAGCAGCAACAACACATGTGAACGGAGCTGCCGAGGGGTCGCGATGTTTTCTGCTTTAAAAGATAAAGTCGGGGAGGTTTTGTTACCGGGAGATGAATTCTCCTCTGAGGCCAACGACACCATCTCTCTGACGGATCACGTCAAACCGGAGAAGGTGGTGTGTGGTCCGGGTCTGAGGCGGAGCGGGGACCGGCTGCTGGTGTGTAAAAGCGGCTTCCTCCGACACAAACAGCCAAACATGTTCTGGATCGATTCACAGCAGAGGAGGGTGAGACTTTAACATGCTGTTCACACTGATACGAACGAGCTGTTTACTGTGAGTCTGCGTCCAGCAGCAGCTTCTTATGAAGGGCAGGATTCCATTTAGAAAAGTCGCAATTTAAGAGTTTTTTTCGTCAGCGGACTTCAAACGCCTCATAAGACTGAATTAAATCATTAAGCACCGGTTGTGAGTACGGCTTTAAGATAATGTCGTCAGGCCGTGCGCTGTGCTCTCAGATTTCAACTAAAGGAATCCGGTCCGCTGACATGTCGACCCCCGGCCGCTGAATGCTGCCGTGCATTGCAGCAGCAAGCAGCCGGACTCTGTTATGAAAAGCTCAGATTATTTAGTAACACAGTACCGCTCAGTGAACCAGTTAAACACCCAACATTACTCACAAGACTAAACCTGTTCATGAGAACTTTATCAGCCAGATTTAAAAAGGGTATATTTTTAAGCGGAGATCAGCATATCCAGGTATAAGACTACGCCAATCTAACAGTGACTATCTTTATGAAGGGAGGACATTTCCTCAAAGGAGGACAGGTGTTGGAGCAGTACATGCTGGGAGCTGAGTCTGTCTCTGTGTCCTCAGTATGTCCCCACTAAAGGAGAGACCATCATTGGCATCGTGACAGTCAAATCAGGAGATGTCTTCAAGGTGGACTTTGGAGGAAGTGAGCAGGCGTCTCTGTCCTACTTGGCATTTGAGGGAGCGACCAAGAGGAATCGGCCCAATGTCAAGGTGAGACCCTGAGCACACACATGTCCAGGTGAGACCCAGACAGGTCCAGGTGATACCATGAGGACACAGATGTCCAGGTGTGTGACTCCTCCCTTCCCTTGTGTGCAGGTGGGAGACCTGGTGTTTGCTCAGTTTGTCATAGCCAATAAGGACATGGAGCCGGAGCTGGTGTGTGTGGACAGTTCAGGACGAGCCAATGGGATGGGAGTATTTGGAGGAGGCGGCCTGCTCTTCAGTGTCTCTCTGGGATTGATCCGCAGGTATGAGCTCCCTCAGGTGTTTGTGTGTCAGTGAGTGGGTGTGAGTGTCCGTTTCCTCACACCTTGTGTCCCCTGTCCAGACTGCTGTCCCCCCACAGTGACGTCCTATTGGACCTGCAGCAGCTGTTCCCCTGTGAGCTGGTGGTGGGGATGAACGGTCGTCTGTGGGTCAAGTCCTCCAGCATCCAGCAGACACTCGTCATTGCAAACCTGCTGCAGAGCTGCGACACCATGACTGCCCTGCAGAGACGCGAACTGTTCAGGAGGGTGGCACAGGGGGCACTGTAGACTGCCTCAGGCCACCAAGTACACCTGCTGGTCCACATGAGGCAGTTCTTGGGAGCGCTGTGTCAGGGTTTTTGGTGCAGAACTGATAATTTTGTTGTAGTTTAAAGGAACATTGCACAGTTTTTTCTATCTCAGCTGAAACATCAGAGTTATGTTTCAGAAGGTTTGTCTGTGACGTCGGCCGCTTAGACAGCAGCTGCAGTCTGAACATGGATCAGACAGATGCTACAGAGTTCTGACCTGGAGAGGTGTTCTGGAACCTTCTGATGACACCTAATGTGTTTATGAAACTAAAGTATGAACAAACACTTAATTGTTCCAGTCGTATATCTGACTTATGTTCTTGGCTGCTTGTCATGAAAAAGACAAAAATCCAGAAAATGTCCACAGAAGCTTCCAGCTCATTTTATGGTTTTAATAAAATTCTGAGTAGAACCAGTAGAACCCAATTCCAGTTTGAATTCAGTACCCTGCTGGATTTTCTCCAACATGAAAAAGGGTTATTATTTTTGTAATGATTTTTTTGTATAAAGAGATTTAAAATGATCAACAGAACGTGAAGAAATGAGATGGTGTTGACTTCAGAGATATGTCATGAAGTTAGCGTGCTAACCATCTAGCCTCTGCTCGTCCTGGCTCATAAGACCTCTGAGCTTCCAGCCCAGACCTCTTACTGCATTTAAATGCCCAAAATCCCTCATGATCAGGTTCTCAACAACAGAAAAATACTTTGTACATTATTGAATAATCTAATTACTTTCATGATGAATCATTTAGTCTTTGAATTGTAAAATAATTAGTCCAAATCCAAAAGACTTATCATTAACTGTCAGAAATTACAAAGTCAGCAGATTTCAAATTTTAAGAAGCTGAAATGCTTAATTTAAGTGCTCTGCAATTATCTTTCAATGTGGCCGTTTATGTTTTGTCTTCTGAATATTTTAATTTTTTAAATAGTTTTCAGACATTATGTCAACTAGTTGATTAAAAGATCATTAATTAATGAACATGCTGATTATTCTGTGATATAACAGTGTAAATAACTGAAGTCAAACAAACAGACTTTTTCTCCATAAACATTTATCTTCAAATAGATTAAGAAAAAATAGATATTTTTTTTACAACTTTTTTCTTTATATGACTTTTTATACAGTACTTTATGTGCATTTAGAAAAAAACAACAGACAAACATCAGTTAATGAGGCAGCAGAGTGCCGAGTGCTCACAAAGGATTCTGGGAGAAGACGAAGAAATACAGAGAGAATGAATCCAAAACAACTGGATCAGACAGGACCAGGTCTAAACTAAAGCAAAATGTGAACACAACGTTTGTTATGGGGTTTTTATAAAAGTGCAACGAAAGCTCAGACTGAATGGAGACATCAGAGCTGACTGTAACAGAAACCAGTTTGTTCTTGAAGTGAACACAAACACTCTCAGCTGATTTACATTCAGAGAGTTACCACACACACACTCAGTCAGACAGACAGATGGGTGGAGGATGGCAGTAACTAACAGTAACTTTACTCTGAACTTGAACACATGCGAGCGCAGAACTTTGGCAACATGGCAGGCTGAAAGGTCGAGTGGCAACTGTAAAATACGGCAGACATCTTGCTAGTGATGTCACAGTGCGGACAAGGGTGTGGGTGGAACCTGGTGGGGTCACATGGTGTGTTTCTGGATACCTGGGATGAACTCCTTAGCGTTGGGGTTCAGACTGCTGTTTATCTGGAGGAGAACAGAACGATGACATCCGCAAGTCAGTTTACAACAGAACCATCAGATTTCAAACATGTCCAGGTGACAACAAATTGTGACCTAACCACAAGCTCGAAGTCTGCGTCATCGTGAATGTCAGTGTCGAGAACGAGCAGGCTGATCTGGTCCGGCAGCTGAGCGGTGGTCTGAGCCGGGAGGTCTCTGGATGGGATGAACCACTCCCACTGCTCCTCCTCCTCCATCAGCTCCTGGATACAGCGCTCGATGAACTCCTCCTCCCACAGCTCCTCCTCCACCTACACACACACACACACACACACACACACACACACACAGAGTTCATCATGGAGGTGGTGTATCTGGGTCACATGACAAGAGGACATGTCTGTGCATCTTCTGCAGCAAACGGATTAAAAGGAGCAGACCACTGTTTCTGTTTCCACACCATCAGGCACGTCTTTTCTGTCCCGCATATTTGGTTTTCTGGGTTTCAATCACAGAAAACTGGATGTTTTGGCTTCTTAAATGTTGGTTGGACAAACTGAGACTTGAAGACTTGAAGTCACTTCAGACTTTAAAGCTAGGGTCTGTAATGTTGTTCAGAAACACAGTTTGTTATACTGGGTGAAATGGTCCTTCTATCCTGAGAGTAGTCAATAAAATATGTATTCAGAAAAAGGAACGAAAATAATCAGACCGCTGTGGAAGCTGCAGGACTGAGAAAAAGCTGACCAATCCGTGCTATTCGACCCGAATAGAAAAAAAAATCAGATGCCTTCATCTCGTTCTGCCTGCGCCCCCCTCTGTCCCTCCCTCCTCCGCGCGTGCACATGTCACGTTTCACTGATGCCAGAAATATTCAGCTCACTCCTCTGCACAAATATGGAGTTGCAGGACAAGAAGTTCATTTGGTTACAATGGCAGAGAAAATGCAGCCAGCGTTACTTGTAACAGCTCACCCCGCTAAAAAGGCAAGGAAAAGAAAGCCGGTGGAAAAAGGCTGCGACAAAATAGGCTCTGGATAATGAAAGAAGTCAGACCCGAGTCAACATTGGTGCGGTGTTTGAGCGGTGGAGACAAATGGGGCATGTGAAGGGTTGTTTGTGGCTCGTACTAGCCCAATGCTAACGTTGGCTTCTTTGTGTGTTGATTTTAGCTCTCCAGGATTGTAGACCCTAGCTTTAAGTTTCTGCATTTTATCAATTTTTCTATACAGAATAATGGTTTGATAGAGAATATCAGTAATTTTGTTCAGTCTTATTTTGTTTCATTTCATTTAGATATTTTTAATTCCAAGCATCCACTGAACTCTAAAACAAGCAATCATTGATCCATCAGAGTGAAAATGTCAGTTAATTGATCATTGTTGAGTGGTGGAGTAGCATGATGTAGTCATGATAACACCACTTTTACAAGAAGTGATGCAGATCAGAGATTCAAAATAATTAAATCAGAGCTTCAACAAATGATTACGCCCTGGGGGGGTGGGGGTGGGGGGGTAGAGTGCTTGTTAAATGTTAATATTTTGTGGTTTCCCTATTCTGACAGTAAACTGGGCACTGATTGACATGCTTCTACATTTTGAGGTCAAACAACTAAGTAAAATTAATTAACAATGAAAGTAATCATTAGTTGAATCTAAAACTTAAAATAAACATTTTTTCATGAATTTTAGCACCTACAATTTTTTTAAATTAACATCTTTTAATGACAAATCATATTTGAGGTCAAGTGATGAACTGCCTGAAATCATTAGTGAAATGTCTTTGTGGTGAATGAGACTCAACTGTTTTTATTGTGTTTCTTATCAAAATGTTTTATGAATAAAAGTTAATTAAAAGGTCAACCATCCTGTGACATCTGAACCTCTGTTGTGCACATTTCTGAATATAAATAGTTTTGGATGACCTTCCTCTGGTGACATAACCTGACCTGATTTCCTGCCGGACATATCCGCTGTGTGTCGGTGTTTATGGGGTGTGTTTTCATGAATAATCATAACCTCAGGTGTGTCACTGGTCCTGTTTACCCTCACCTGTCTATTGAACTCCTCCTCGTTCTCCATCCACATGTACTCAGCGAACGGGTTCTCCTCGGAGTTGAACTGGTTCATCAGGATTACCTCGTTGCTGATCGTCATGTTGGTGTTGACGTTGCTGAGCCTCGGGTCCTTCATGTCAGTCTCCTTACAGACAGCCTGGATCACCACAGACGGGCCGACGACACTACAACACACAGACAGAGAGGGAGAGCCACGGTTAACCGTCGAACAGCGGACAGTCGGTGTTTGGGGTAGCTGAGATGGCCGCTGTCTGACAGACAATAGCAGCCAGCTAGCGACGGTCGCTGACTGCCATTTTACAGTAAACACACCGGAATAAATTCACGACATACATTAATGGAAAAGCGCGAAGACACACATATAACAACGTCTCGTTAATATCAGAAAAGAAAATGTGTGTTTTAATGAGTGAAATACCTGAAAACCTGGTTTGCTCGACGGCAGCGGGGCAGACGGTGAACTCTGTGAATAACTCTGCTGTAACTGTCATGGCCGTGCTGCCTCTGTTTGTTTACATGGCTAACGTCACGTTGTGCTCGCTCCTGATTGGATAAACCGTCCAGCTGCCTTCACGTTCTCTACGTGGCCTATAAAAAAACCCGAAGAGACAGTAAGAAGTTTGTTTGTTTGTTTGTTTGTTTATTATTATCATTATCATTATCATTATTATTATTATTATTATTATTATTATTATTATTATTTAAACCATAAACAAAACACAAACAAACCCATATACAATAAACAGACAACAAACAGCTAACACAACAAACAAATAAAGAAGAAATATATTCATATATACAAATGGATACATAGATGGGGTATTAACAAATCATATAGTTGTTTTTGATAATTTATAATATTCCAAGATTCTTATAGCTTTTCAGTCTTTCATGTTTTTTAGTAGCTGTATGTAATATCTGGTTTCTATTTTAAATTAATTAAAAAATAGGGTTTTTTTGATGACCATTTGCATTTATGGATGTGATATTTTCCTTGTAAACTAAAAAGATTCAACAAAAACAGTTTTTTTTAGTTCAAGCTTAATGCCTGTCAAAGATACAAACATGTTTTCCAGTACTTTCCAAAACAAAAAAGTATAACAACATTAAAAAAAAAAAGAAGAAGAAAAATAATTTCATACAGCACAGTTGACATTAACATCTTTGTATCTGGAGATGGCCTGATTGACAGGAAAAAATGAATGTATGATCTTAAAAGAAACTCCCTGAAGTCCACACTGAGTTCCAGTTTATCCCTATAAATTTTGAGTTCCAGAGTAGTTTAGCTGATGTTGTATCTGTTGAATTTATACCATCTAACATTAAATTTGCCACAAAGTGTACATTTAGCTGTCGTCTACTGTCTCCTCGCAATAACATCAACAGTTCTGCAGGTATGGCGTCAAATGTTATGGCAAATTCTTTGGAATTGCACATTTTTTTAGAAACTCAGTGTAGTTGAACAAATGTCCATTTTCAGAGACAGTAGGAAGTTGCTTTTTTGGACTTTGGTCATGTGACATAACCTAATTAATAATTCATGAGGTGTTTTAGCCATTGTTTCATTGAGAAGCCGACCTGATAGACGTCACCTCTGCTACAGTTAGCTCATTTGTGCCAGAAAAAAAAAAACTCAATTTACATACATTACAGTTACTAATTGAAAAATAATGAGCCCAGATCATGACTTCTTGCTAAAATGGTTCAATAAAAACATTGATTGAATGTAGCTAAATGCGCTGACTTAAATAGTGAACAGCAGCTTCTTTAGTTTCCTATATTTTTGGTATATTTCACAAATGGTATATAACATTTTAGTCCTCATCATATTTGACATTAATGGTTCTGTTTCTTAAATTAATATTTAATAGAATTTTAGTGCATCTCTCCAGTACTCTACTGGTTGAATGAGACACATCTGTTTTTATTGGATTTTTGTAGTTTTTCAGAATCATAATCAGAATTCCTTTATTTGTCCCACAAACAGTAACTTCATCTTCTTTTTTTTTTACAACTGTAGTTACTAGTTGCCTAGCATAAATGTATTAATTTAATCAGTGATCTGATTTAAGAAATACAAAAGAGACATTCTGAATATTCTGAAAATCAGCCACACCAATAATCAGCCGATCTATGGAGGATAGAGTGAAGAACCACTGTGAGATGTAAATATATATGTATAGAACTTATATATGTATATGTATACAACTTGTTTAAAACTTAATAACATCCACTGCAAAAATGCATAAACAAACAAACAAACAAACAAATAAATACTTTCCCTGTTTGGCTGCATTTTAATTCAGCCAAAGTATTTTTTCAAGCAGGATATTTTTCCTTTGAATTTAAGTGAAACTCTTGGCAAAATGCAACCGAGGGTCTTTTTGTTAGTGTACCTGAGTCAATCATTTGTTTAAAAGCATAATTAAGATGAAAGTGCCACTTTTAAGATTGACTGTATTTTCATTTTTGGGTCAATCATTTTCAGTGGGGTACTAGGGGCAAATACTATGTTAGTATCCAATGTTTAATTATTTTTTTAAAACACTAAGAAGGCTTGACGCACCATGAAATTTTGCTTGTAGTATCACCAGGGTGTCTACACATGAACTTGATTTTGAGAACATTGTTTGTGTACACAGATTTTGCTAAAAAGAAATGTTAGCAGTTGTGTTTTCCGAGAAGTGTCAATCTCCAAATGCAAGGACAGTAAATGTTGAACGCTACTGTCTTCCAGCAACAACTATCCATGAGATATCTCACGTGACTTTCCTGGCTTTAGATTTTAGTATTGTTTCTTATATGAGGCTCCTTTTTCAACTTCAGAGTCATGGTTTTTCACTAATGACAAAACAGCAAAATATCTTTGCATTTATGTGGAACTAAGCTTTAGGAGCGTATATATGAGACTATGTTGTCCCGCGATGCCCCAGATGCGAAAAACCATGAGGGAAAAGTCTGTGCTCACTGGGACACATCCTCAGTTGTGTGCCTTAGGATCATCGAGCGTTTCGACCCATTACCACAAGACACTCTCCCCCAAGGAACGTCCAGCCAAAGATGTACGGTCTTTGGTGTCTCCCTCCTATGCTACACTACACTAGCCATTCTGATTTTTTGGGTAAAAACATGATATGATGGTACTTTAGAGCGAGCGCAGTTTTGTCCGGAAACAAAAACGTAAGCGTATTTGGTTTTTGTTTGTTAGGTATTTTAGGAGAAAGGTTTGCTTTTTCAAAACCCACTGAAGCAGAGGGAAAAATTGCCAATCCTGAAATAAATAAAAGCCTATGGTCGTGTTGCGTCCAAAACTCATTCCCTAAATTAGACTGAGGGACGGAAAAACCTACGTCCCGGTGCTTCCTCGACCCAGTCTCTAAGCCAGACTGAGGGACGTGAAATTTGGAGGGAAGTGACAATTTGAAAGACGCCCAATTGAGGTGTTTACAGAAAGCGGACAGCTGAATTGGAAACGTGTGTGGTGCAGAATGGGCTGTTGTGTGGGCGAGGCTAAGCCCCACAGAAAATTTTGCCATGTTTAAGGTTCTGACGCCAAAACCACCACTCCCGCAGTGCTACCCTAAAGTCGGGACATGGGGGGCCGCATACTTACCCCCTGACCAGCATATACCACGTTGTTATCACCGCAAGGTATCAGTTGTCCAGCCGGGCAGGTCCAGAGACATCGGTCGCATCCACCATGTAATCCAACCCCTGCAGCAACCAGTAGTAGCCCGGCCTGTACTCCAAATCTTCTAATTTAAATGTAGCCTGCCTCGCTGTAGTCAGTAACATGACCACCATCTTAAGTAAGGTTTCCCATTACCCCTTCACCCCATTTAAAACTTAAGCTCCACCTCCTGGGAACAGGACTTCTTAATGAAGCTTCCATTGCCCCCCAAAACAAAGCTCCCCAATAGCAACAAGTATAGCTATGTCTTTTACGCCAAGTTTTAGAAACAGGACAGGCTCAGTAGAGCCATTTACTCCCGTTTTGAAAGCTAGAAGCTTCCAATGCCTGCTGGGTAAATTCTTGTGGGCGCACCCCAGCCACCCAGGTGGGTCAACGGCATGCTGGGTAATTTGAAGAGAATGACTAAAAAAGCAAAATGCACTAGCCAATTGTGGCAGTTAGCATAAGTTTTCGACATGGAGTGGCAGTATGTATGTTTAGCCATCACTGTAGCCTATAACTCTAGAGAAGAAGTGAAAGTAGTGTTGTGAACATGCTTACACCATGAGTGAAGTAGGGTGTCAGAGGAATGAAACTCTGCAGCTTCCCCACACACAGACAAGCCCCTCCTTCTGGGGGGGATCTCCCTGCCCCCAGTGCTCTGCCATGGCAACCTAGTGGCTCAACTGTGAAAAATAAATGCTTTACCTGATACAGCCATAAGAGAGAAACTCACGTGACATCTCTCACCAAGATGCCCCTCACTGGGAGTTCCCCAGTCGCTCTCCACATTCACCTGGCGGCTCCACTGTGGAAAACAAGCCCTGTGTCTCCTGCATAACAAGAGGAAGGATATCATAGCCCCCTCATACAGAGCAGCTTGTCCCATCTAGGGGGGTTAGGCGGCTAGGTGCGGGGAACTTAGCCCGTGCCGGAAATGGCCCGGGAGGTGCACTTTCCTTCCCCCACTGTGCCTCTCTTACGCGGTCCCAGCCGGGATCATACTTGCATCTCCCCCTGCGCCCGTAGCGCACTTCTCTCCATACACCGTCCATGTGGAGAAGTTCTTCCTCACGGTGTATATAAGTAATCACTAGGTTGTATGTGTTATGTTTGTTGGTCGTCTAGGTAGGTATGTTTTAAAGTAATATGCTTTTGCACAATATGTTTTAATAAAGGATTTATAGTTATATTTAGGTCTAGGGAAGATATTTATTAGAGGAAGGAAAAAAACAGTGAAAAAGAAAGAAAACAACTTAAAGAGGTAAAACAAAACAAGTGTGTTTCAAAAGAAAACAACTTAACTTGAGCTGCTGCAGAAAAGTGAAAACAGTGTGCTAAACGGCGACGTTTCAACCTTATTCAGGTCTTCTTCAGGCCTAGCACACTAATATCTGAGAAATAGAGAGCTGTTGTTCAACTGACTGACAGAGATCCTCACTGTTTCTAAGTCAGAGCAGGAGTGACTGCCTCTGCTGCTGCTGCCTCCTTTTATTCCCTCCCCCGGGACTCTACGCAAGTAGGCCCTCCCCCCTGCTACGTATCCTCCAGAGGGGATTTCCACAGCTTTGGCCATGAGGTAAGTAAACTACCGCTTTTTTCAGGTGTTTTCAGTGCTCAAATGTTGTGAAGTCATAGAAAAAGTGTTTTATTTAACCTAAAAAAACTTCTAACTTAAAGAATGGCGTGAAAGCATGTAAAAAAAAAAGCAAAAACTAAGCATGTTTTAAAGCTGCTGCCCTGAGAGATCTTATATTATAAATAAAAAGGTATGATAATTAACACTGTGTTTCTCTTTTTTTCCAGGTAAGTATTGTAGGTGGTTGTAGGTAATCCAGGTAGGTATTTTACTGTAGGTAGGTAGGTGGTGTTCATCATCCAGGTAAGTATGTAGAGGTAAGTATATTAGACAGGTTTAGTGTAGTACAGGAAAGGGTTTTAAGCAGCAGAGGAGGAGCTGGCCATAGGGTTGGGGTCAGGCCCAAGGTCAAGGACGGTTAGGTGAAGGAAAGAAATAGGAACCACTATGTGGTCCCTATGGTGCACTCTCCACCCCAAGGATGGCTAGCCCCCCATCCCCATCCTCCACTACTTGGGTTTATCAGCGTGGTGTATTTATATAATAACGTGTTAAAATGTTTTAGTTGAATATTTATTTATCATAAAATTAAATGTATATCAAGTATAATGTTTGTATTTTTTTGTTTTAACACCGCTTCTTTTTTTGTATTTTTCTCTTTTTTTGTATTTATTTTATATGTATTTTTTCCTGGTTTGGCTTTAATTTAGTTTTCCAATTAATTCCCACCCTTGTTTAATTTGGTTAACCGATGTCTTTTCTTTTTCCATCTGTAGGTGGCGCTCGCGCGACGTTTCGTCTTGTCTGTGACTTCTTCAGGCTGGCCATCCTACATGTAAATTTACTTGAACCCTGGAGAGATGTTGCTCCCTCAGTGGTTCATGCCAAACTGACTTGTCTTCTGTTCTAACTTCCCTTTTATACTCCGCCCACTCTGTCTTTTCTCTTTTAGTAAATTCTTTTTAGTTTTCTAAATCTGTGTGTTAGTTATCCAATGAAATGGCTTGTTTTATTTATCTTATTTTTAACCAAACTAATTTTGAATTATTTATTTCTTCACCTAATGTTTCACTATTTATATTTTTTTTGACTATGTTGTTATTTAACTTATTTATTGTCATTAACTTATTTATCAACTAATGAATTATTAAATTATTAACCCCTAACCTCCTTGTAAATTATCCTGTCAATTAATAAATTTATTTACCCAAATTTCCTAATCCTTTTCCCTCTTTATTTCCCTTTTTCTATGACTCATCCTCCATCCTTCACCCTAGGCCGGTGCCTATATCATAACGTACCTCGTATATAATTTGCCTGCCTTTGGTGGGATTGGTGGGTTTAGAATAGGGCAGGGAACCAAATTGGGGTTGGAATGTAGGTGATGGGATTGGTGCCACAACTGGGGCTAACATGTAACGAATTAAAAAACTAGAAGAAAGGAAAGGGGTAGAGGGTGTTAACCCAGATTGACCCGGGTCAATCTGTCAGTTGTGGGAGAACGGTAGGTGGTAGAGCTACGGGGGTGGTACCGTTGTAAAGCTGGTGGTTGAAAATGTGGGTGGCCAAGTGGGTCCCGCCCCCGTGCGAGGTTGCGTTGCGGAGCCACGCCTCCTTTTAGCGTCCGGGTCATGCGTATTTCGGGCTAGGAAGGTCGTAGAGAGTCGGGACAAAGACTGGCGTGTTCAGCGTGGTGGAATTATGGCAGGTTAGGTGCGGGGAACTGAGCCCGTGCCGGAGGAGGCCCGGGAGGTGCACTGTCCTTCCCCCAGTGCCCCTGTCGTAAGTAATCCCAGCCGGGATCATATTTCCTCTGTCCTCTGCGCCCGTAGCGCACCTCTCTCCATACACCGTCCATTCAGGGGCTTTTTACCTCGCGGTGTATGTAAATAATCACTAGGTTTGTATATTTATGGTTAGGGTTGATCTAGGTAGATATATATAATATAATAATAAACTAGTCTGCTTGTGAGACAGTATGCGATAATAAGGAGCTATATTTTTATTTAACAGATATATAGACAAGGAAAAGACAGTAAGGAGTAAGAAGAAAACAAAGAAAGTGAAAGGGGCAAAACAAACCAAGTGTTTCTAAAAGAAAAAACAACTCAATTTGAGCTGCTGCAGAAAACAAAAAATAGTGTGCTACCCGGCGACGTTTCGACCTGTTTCAGGTCTTCTTCAGGCCAAGCACACTAATAATGAAGTAAATATTAAGAAAATAGAGAGCTGTTTGTTCCACTGACTGACAGAGATCCTCACTGTTTCAAGGCCAGAGCAGGAGTGACTGCCTCTGCTGCTGCTGCCTCCTTTTATACCCTCCCCCGGGACTCTACGCAAGTAGGCCCTCCCCTCTGCTACGGATCCTGCAGAGGAGAGCTCTACAGCTTTGGCCATGAGGTAAGTAAACTTCCTGGTTTTTCTGTTGTTTTTTTCTGTTCAGATCCTGTAAAATCATAAGAAAAATGTCCTGTTTAACTTAAAAAACCAACTTATTGAAGAAATGTGGTTAAATCATACAAAATAGTGCTAAAAAATAGAACTAGTTTAAACCTAATTCCCTAAGAGATCCTGTCCACTATGCATAGAAGTATAAGAATTAATCGTTTTCCTCTTGTTTTCCTTGTTTTTCAGGTAAGAATTTAGTTGATCGCAGTCATTAAGGTAAGTATATCGTTAGTCAGGCTTCCACATTGCAGGTAAGTATGTCAGGTAGGTCTTTCGTTAGTTTTAGTCCTGTACAGGTAAGTATCTAGGTGGTTTAGGCTCCGTCCGGTAAGTATTTTAGTGTGTATTGGTCCTTTAAATTAGTATACGGTTGTTTGTTTTTCCTTATTGTCATCCAGGTGTATCAGGTAGGTATTTCATTCGGTTTGTAATAGTGTACAGGTAAGTATTTTAATGGTTTCGTCCTTTCCAGGTAAGTATTTGATACGTATTGGTCCTTTAAGGTGAGTATGGAGTTTGTTTGTTGTTTCTTATTGTCAATAATGTGTATGAGATATGTATTTTGTTCATCCCAGTCTTCTACAGGTAAGTATTTTGGCGGTATCGTCCTTTCCAGGTAAGTATTTAGTGCGTATTGGTCCTTTAAGGTAAGTATGGAGTTTGTTTGTTGTTTCCAATTGTCAATAATGTGTTTCAGATATGTATTCAGGTAGTCCCAGTCTTCTACAGGTAAGTATCTCGGCGGTTTCGTCCTTTCCAGGTAAGTATTTCATGCGTATTGGTCCTTTAAGGTAAGTATGGAGTTTGTTTGTTGTTTATAATTGTCAATAATGTGTATAAGGTATATATTTAGTTAGTCCCAGTCTTCTACAGGTAAGTATTTTGGTGATTTGGTCATTCCCAGGTAAGTATTTAGTGTGTATTGGTCCTTTAAGGTAAGTATGGAGTTGTGTATTGTTCCTAATTGTAAACAATGTGTACAGAATAGCTGCCTTAACGAGTATACTTTCATCCTCTATCCATCTGTCTATTATTTATTTATTTATATCACTAGGTCTTTATTAGCAGACCTAAATCTGTATGCATTAATACTCTTTTTTTGCTCGGGGCTTCTATAATGTATTAGGATCTCCTAGGGCTATCCACTAGGATGATATATATTTAATAAATGATATAGGTATAAGTTAATGGGGGGTTTTAGGCTTTAAAGGGGTAAGAGTGGTTGGGGTCAGGCCAGAACTAGACTGAGGTTGAGGTAAGGAATACCCTCAGGGCGAGGTTAGACTAAGAAGGAAATGTCAAAGGTCGAAGTCAGACATAAAGGCCAGAGACCTTGGGTTTAGGCATCAAGTCTCCTAAAGGGTTAGGTGATAGGGAAAGAATGGGAACCACTATGTGGTCCCCATGGTGCACTCTCCACCCCAAGGATGGCTAGCCTCCCATCCCCATCATCCACTAATTGGGCTTTATCGTCGCGGTGTATTTATATAATAACGTATAAAATTTCTAGTTTAATATTTATTTATCATAAAATTAAATATATATCAAGTATGAATGTTTGTATTTTTAGTTGTTTTTAACACCGCTTCTTTTTTTATATTTTTATATTTTTCTATTTTTTTGTATTTTTAGTTTTTTCCTGGTTTGGCTTTATTTTTATTTTCCAATTAATTCCCACCCTTGTTTAATTTGGTTAACCATTGTCTTTTCCTTTTCCTTCTGTAGGTGGCGCTCGCGCGACGTTTCGTCTTGACTGTGACTTCTTCAGGCTGGCCATCCTACGTATAAATTTCCCTGAACCCTGGAGAGATATTGCTCCCTCAGTGGTTCATGCCAAACTGACTTGTCTTCTGTTCTAACTTCCCTTTTATACTCCGCCCACTCTGTCTTTTCTCTTTTAGTAAATTCCCTTTAGTTTTCTAAATCTGTGTATTAGTTATCCAATGAAATGGCTTGTTTTATTTATGTTATTTTTAACCCAACTAATTTAGAATTATGTATTTCTAACCTAATGTTTCACTATTTATATTTTTTTAACTATTTTGTTATTCTATTTATATTTTTTTAACTATTTTGTTATTTCACTTGTTTGTTGTCATTAACTTATTTATCAACTAATAAATTATTAATCAACTAATAAATTATTAAACCCTAACCTTCTTATGAATTATTCTGTCAATTAATAAATTTATTTACCCAAATTTCCTTATTCTTTTCCCTCTTTATTTCCCTTTTCCATAACTCATCCTCCATCCTTCACCCTAGGCCGGTGCCTATATTATAACGTACCTCGTATATAATTTGCCTGCCATTGGTGGGGACTTTTCCAAGGGGCTATACGGAACCTAAAAGTAATGGCCGACTTGGCTCATTTGGACCTCTAAGGTCAATTTACGGGCCTATGTTAGGGTTTGGGGATTAGAATAGGGCAGGGAACCAAATTGGGGTTGGAATATAGGTTATGGGGTTGGGGCCACAACTGGGGCTAAAATATAACCAATTAAAAAACTAGAAGAGAGGTTAGGGTCTGGGTTGGGTTTAGGCTTAATTTAGAATAGGGTTGGGGTTAGAGGGTTAGGGTTAGGGGTTAGGGTTAGGGTTAGGTGAGGGGAAAAAGTAGAGAGACAGGTGCACTACCTGTCTCCCCAAATGCACGGTCCTTCTTGTACATGGGGATGGCCAGGCCCCCCTCCCCATGTACCTCTAATTGGGTTATTATTTAAATGCGCGGTGTATATATTTAATAACTTATTTGTTTTTATCTAGGTTAGTATTATTTATCTTTAAATTAAAGTTTATATCAAGTATAACTGTTTTGTTTTTATTCTATACACCACTACATTTTTTTGTTGTTTTTGTTTATTTTTTCTATTTTTTTGTATTTTTTTCTTTTTTTGTTTGGCTTTTACTATTGTTTCTAATTCCCTCCCTTGTTTTTGAGTTGGTTAACCTTAGTTTGTTTGTTCTCTGTATGTGGCGTCGCGACGTTTCGTCTCATCTTGGACTTCTTCAGGCTGCCTACATACAGGTAAGTTCCCTCTATTTATTTGTTTGGGGAGATGTTGCTCCTCCGACTGCCTAAGCCAAACTGATCTCCTTTTAGTATTGTTCTCCCTTTTATACTCCGCCTATGCCCATGAACTTATTTGTCCTGTTTTTAAACTTACTTGTTGTTCAACTATTTTTAGACTTGTATATGAACTAATTTGTCTTATTAACTTATTTGTTTTTTGTAATTTATGTATTTGTTTTTAACTTGTTATATTTAACTTATTTTCTTAGCCCTTTTTAAATATCAGTTATATGCATCCATGAATTTATATACGTATGTAGCTCTGAATTTTAATAAATGAATTTGTTTACCCTCTGAATTTGTGTTTGTCCTGAATTTATTTATCCTATTTATTTATCCTATTAATTTATATCTAATATTTAATTTATTTACCCTACTATCCCTATTCTTTCTCCCTCTCCGCTTCCCTTCCTGTTTCCTGCCCTCCATCCTTCACCCACAACCGGTGTCCGAATTGGCGTACCTCGTATACGTAATTTTGCCTCCACTATTTGTGTTTATTTTGGGCTGTATACGGCAATTTCTAATTTAGGGCCTCTAGGGTCAACTTACGGGTTGGGGTTAGGGTTTGGGGGTTAGGGTTAGGGTTAGGTGAGGGGAAATAATAGAGAGACAGGTGCACTACCTGTCTCCCCAAATGCACGGTCCTTCTTGTACATGGGGATGGCCAGGCCCCCCTCCCCATGTACCTCAAATTGGGTTTTTATAAAATGTCGCGGTGTATATATATAATAACTTATTTGTTTTTATCTAGTTTAGTATTATTTATCTTAAATTAAAGTTTATATCAAGTATCACTTATTTGTTTTTATGTTATACACCACTACTTTTTTTGTTTGTTTTGTTATTTTTTCTATTTTTTTGTATTTTTTTTTATTTTTTTGTTTGGCTTTTACTATTGTTTCTAATTCCCTCCCTTGTTTGAGTTGGTTAACCTTATTTAGTTTATTCTCTGTATGTGGCGTCGCGACGTTTCGTCTCTTCTTGGACTTCTTCAGGCTGCCATCATACAGGTAAGTTCCCTCTATTAGTTTCTTTGGGGAGATGTTGCTCCTCCGAATGTCTGTGCCAAACTGATGTGTTTCTGCTTTGTTCTCCCTTTTATACTCCGCCCATGTCCGTGAACTTATTTGTCTTTGTTTGTAAACTGACTTGTTATTTTAACTTATTTGTTTTTAATCTTATTTCCTTTAAACATATTTGTTTTTCACTTGTTATATTTAACCTATTTTTTTACCCTTTTAACTATTAATTATATTTGTATTTATATTTGTCCATGAATTTATATATGTATATTTATTAATAAATGAATGTATTTACCCTCTGAATTTGTGTTTGTCGTGAATTTATTTATCCTATTAATCTATATTTAATTTATTTACCCTACTATCCCTATTCTTCCTCCTTCTCCGCTTCCTTTCCTGTTTCCCGCCCTCCATCCTTCACCAACAACCGGTGTCCGAATTAGCGTACCACGTATACGTAATTTTGCCTCCACTATTTGTGTTTATTTATGGGCTGTATACGGCAATTTCTAATTTAGGGCCTCTAGGGTCAAATTACGGGTTGGGGTTAGGGTTTGGGGCCGGGTATAGGGTCGGGAATCAAATTAGGAAAATTCCTGGGGGTTGGGGTATGAGCCACAAATGGGGCTAGAGTTAACATAAAGCCAATTGGGGTTGGGATTAGGGCTATACCAATTGGGGTTAAGGTTAGGGCAAGAGTCTGGGGTGGGTTAGCTTAATTTAGCTTAACAATGGGGGAAGAAGGACTGGCCATACACCCACGGAGGCACTGGCTGGTTAGGTGAGGGGAAATAATAGAGAGACAGGTGCACTACCTGTCTCCCCAAATGCACGGTCCTTCTTGTACATGGGGATGGCCAGGCCCCCCTCCCCATGTACCTCAAATTGGGTTTTTATAAAATGTCGCGGTGTATATATATAATAACTTATTTGTTTTTATCTAGTTTAGTATTATTTATCTTAAATTAAAGTTTATATCAAGTATCACTTATTTGTTTTTATGTTATACACCACTACTTTTTTTGTTTGTTTTGTTATTTTTTCTATTTTTTTGTATTTTTTTTTATTTTTTTGTTTGGCTTTTACTATTGTTTCTAATTCCCTCCCTTGTTTGAGTTGGTTAACCTTATTTAGTTTATTCTCTGTATGTGGCGTCGCGACGTTTCGTCTCTTCTTGGACTTCTTCAGGCTGCCATCATACAGGTAAGTTCCCTCTATTAGTTTCTTTGGGGAGATGTTGCTCCTCCGAATGTCTGTGCCAAACTGATGTGTTTCTGCTTTGTTCTCCCTTTTATACTCCGCCCATGTCCGTGAACTTATTTGTCTTTGTTTGTAAACTGACTTGTTATTTTAACTTATTTGTTTTTAATCTTATTTCCTTTAAACATATTTGTTTTTCACTTGTTATATTTAACCTATTTTTTTACCCTTTTAACTATTAATTATATTTGTATTTATATTTGTCCATGAATTTATATATGTATATTTATTAATAAATGAATGTATTTACCCTCTGAATTTGTGTTTGTCGTGAATTTATTTATCCTATTAATCTATATTTAATTTATTTACCCTACTATCCCTATTCTTCCTCCTTCTCCGCTTCCTTTCCTGTTTCCCGCCCTCCATCCTTCACCAACAACCGGTGTCCGAATTAGCGTACCACGTATACGTAATTTTGCCTCCACTATTTGTGTTTATTTATGGGCTGTATACGGCAATTTCTAATTTAGGGCCTCTAGGGTCAAATTACGGGTTGGGGTTAGGGTTTGGGGCCGGGTATAGGGTCGGGAATCAAATTAGGAAAATTCCTGGGGGTTGGGGTATGAGCCACAAATGGGGCTAGAGTTAACATAAAGCCAATTGAGGTTGGGATTAGGGCTATACCAATTGGGGTTAAGGTTAGGGCAAGAGTCTGGGGTGGGTTAGCTTAATTTAGCTTAACAATGGGGGAAGAAGGACTGGCCATACACCCACGGAGGCACTGGCTGGTTAGGTGAGGGGAAATAATAGAGAGACAGGTGCACTACCTGTCTCCCCAAATGCACGGTCCTTCTTGTACATGGGGATGGCCAGGCCCCCCTCCCCATGTACCTCAAATTGGGTTTTTATAAAATGTCGCGGTGTATATATATAATAACTTATTTGTTTTTATCTAGTTTAGTATTATTTATCTTAAATTAAAGTTTATATCAAGTATCACTTATTTGTTTTTATGTTATACACCACTACTTTTTTTGTTTG
This sequence comes from Acanthopagrus latus, assembly GCF_904848185.1. Classification (NCBI taxonomy): domain Eukaryota; kingdom Metazoa; phylum Chordata; class Actinopteri; order Spariformes; family Sparidae; genus Acanthopagrus; species Acanthopagrus latus. Next base: position 363,142 of record NC_051056.1, read on the forward strand.
TTTTGTTATTTTTTCTATTTTTTTGTATTTTTTTTTATTTTTTTGTTTGGCTTTTACTATTGTTTCTAATTCCCTCCCTTGTTTGAGTTGGTTAACCTTATTTAGTTTATTCTCTGTATGTGGCGTCGCGACGTTTCGTCTCTTCTTGGACTTCTTCAGGCTGCCATCATACAGGTAAGTTCCCTCTATTAGTTTCTTTGGGGAGATGTTGCTCCTCCGAATGTCTGTGCCAAACTGATGTGTTTCTGCTTTGTTCTCCCTTTTATACTCCGCCCATGTCCGTGAACTTATTTGTCTTTGTTTGTAAACTGACTTGTTATTTTAACTTATTTGTTTTTAATCTTATTTCCTTTAAACATATTTGTTTTTCACTTGTTATATTTAACCTATTTTTTTACCCTTTTAACTATTAATTATATTTGTATTTATATTTGTCCATGAATTTATATATGTATATTTATTAATAAATGAATGTATTTACCCTCTGAATTTGTGTTTGTCGTGAATTTATTTATCCTATTAATCTATATTTAATTTATTTACCCTACTATCCCTATTCTTCCTCCTTCTCCGCTTCCTTTCCTGTTTCCCGCCCTCCATCCTTCACCAACAACCGGTGTCCGAATTAGCGTACCACGTATACGTAATTTTGCCTCCACTATTTGTGTTTATTTATGGGCTGTATACGGCAATTTCTAATTTAGGGCCTCTAGGGTCAAATTACGGGTTGGGGTTAGGGTTTGGGGCCGGGTATAGGGTCGGGAATCAAATTAGGAAAATTCCTGGGGGTTGGGGTATGAGCCACAAATGGGGCTAGAGTTAACATAAAGCCAATTGGGGTTGGGATTAGGGCTATACCAATTGGGGTTAAGGTTAGGGCAAGAGTCTGGGGTGGGTTAGCTTAATTTAGCTTAACAATGGGGGAAGAAGGACTGGCCATACACCCACGGAGGCACTGGCTGGTTAGGTGAGGGGAAATAATAGAGAGACAGGTGCACTACCTGTCTCCCCAAATGCACGGTCCTTCTTGTACATGGGGATGGCCAGGCCCCCCTCCCCATGTACCTCAAATTGGGTTTTTATAAAATGTCGCGGTGTATATATATAATAACTTATTTGTTTTTATCTAGTTTAGTATTATTTATCTTAAATTAAAGTTTATATCAAGTATCACTTATTTGTTTTTATGTTATACACCACTACTTTTTTTGTTTGTTTTGTTATTTTTGCTATTTTTTTGTATTTTTTTTTTTATTTTTTTGTTTGGCTTTTACTATTGTTTCTAATTCCCTCCCTTGTTTGAGTTGGTTAACCTTATTTAGTTTATTCTCTGTATGTGGCGTCGCGACGTTTCGTCTCTTCTTGGACTTCTTCAGGCTGCCATCATACAGGTAAGTTCCCTCTATTAGTTTCTTTGGGGAGATGTTGCTCCTCCGAATGTCTGTGCCAAACTGATGTGTTTCTGCTTTGTTCTCCCTTTTATACTCCGCCCATGTCCGTGAACTTATTTGTCTTTGTTTTTAAACTGACTTGTTATTTTAACTTATTTGTTTTTAATCTTATTTCCTTTAAACATATTTGTTTTTCACTTGTTATATTTAACCTATTTTTTTACCCTTTTAACTGTTAATTATATTTGTATTTATATTTGTCCATGAATTTATATATGTATATTTATTAATAAATGAATTTATTTACCCTCTGAATTTGTGTTTGTCGTGAATTTATTTATCCTATTAATCTATATTTAATTTATTTACCCTACTATCCCTATTCTTCCTCCTTCTCCGCTTCCTTTCCTGTTTCCCGCCCTCCATCCTTCACCAACAACCGGTGTCCGAATTAGCGTACCACGTATACGTAATTTTGCCTCCACTATTTGTGTTTATTTATGGGCTGTATACGGCAATTTCTAATTTAGGGCCTCTAGGGTCAAATTACGGGTTGGGGTTAGGGTTTGGGGCCGGGTATAGGGTCGGGAATCAAATTAGGAAAATTCCTGGGGGTTGGGGTATGGGCCACAAATGGGGCTAGAGTTAACATAAAGCCAATTGGGGTTGGGATTAGGGCTATACCAATTGGGGTTAAGGTTAGGGCAAGAGTCTGGGGTGGGTTAGCTTAATTTAGCTTAACAATGGGGGAAGAAGGACTGGCCATACACCCACGGAGGCACTGGCTGGTTAGGTGAGGGGAAATAATAGAGAGACAGGTGCACTACCTGTCTCCCCAAATGCACGGTCCTTCTTGTACATGGGGATGGCCAGGCCCCCCTCCCCATGTACCTCAAATTGGGTTAGGGTTAGGTATAGTGGTGAAGTACTCAGAGTCTCTCCCTATGTTGACCAACGACAACATAGTTTGGGGTAGAGAGACAGAGGAATGCACGGGCCGCCGCAAGTTAGTCCCCATCTCACCTCCCACTTGCTAGCATGACCGGTGATAGAGGAGAGAAGAACAGGTGGAGGAAGAGGAAGAGTTGGTTGAGAGGGGGAACGCCTTTAGCGAACCAGCTATGCCTAATGGCAGGACAAATCCACACCACAGTAGAGTGTGTAATGGCTCAATAAATACTGCCTGAAATATCTACAAAAAATGCTGACTAGGGCGTGTCCAGCGTCAGGTCAGAGAAAGAAAAGAAGGAGGGGTTAGGATTAGACGTGAAGGGGGGAGAGGTTGAGGTTAGGATAACCGACTGGTGTGGCCATATGAACAACCAAGCAGACCGGCAAAACACAGAAAGAAATCACAGGAAGGTCAAAGGGGAAGACAGCATTAGGGACAGGTGCAGTCTGCAAAAGAAAAGTCATTAGATATTATTGATTGCAAAGTGAGCAGAAACAGTGCGTGAGGAATCATCATGACAGTATGCGGCACAAGTGGAAGCATCCCCACGACGCCGATGACCACCGCCCGTCCCCCTGAAGGGAACAGGAAGAGCCCCCAGACATCACGACAGATGCATCCACCCGTTGTCTGAATTTAAGGGAACGTGGGTCAACATGTCGTCCCGCGATGCCCCAAGGGCGAAAAACCTGGTAGGAATTTCGATTGATGATGTGCAAAGTCAGTGCTCACAGGAAATATATTTGGATATCTTAAGAGTTTTGCCTAAGTAAACGTTGTAGCTTGCTAAGTGAGTGGAGACAGTGGCAGAGATGTCATCGTCTGAATCATAACAGCAGTCCTCTCCATGTGGTCCGCACCAGTGGAGACTGACTGCTGCAGTGGAAGTCTCCCCTGTCACTATATCCTCCCTCCCCATGTGGTCCGCACCAGTGGAGAGCGAAAGCTACAGTGGGAGGAGCCTGTATGGCACAAGTGGAGTCCTCTGAACAGCGCAGCAGATCACTGCAAGTCATCCGCAACAAGCTGCCACCAGCCGACCAGGCCCCCCTGTTAAACCTGAATCCCCCCCGTCGGCAAAGACACCGGGGGAGCACACGGCCACACCAGAAGGTGCAGCAGCATGCGTCCGGCGTGCAGAGCCCCAGGAGGGAATGTGGTGGGGTGCAAGGAAGAGCCCGATGACAACCGAAGGGAGCAGGAGTGCTCCCCCGACACCATGACAGACATGTCCACCTGCTGTCTGAATTTAAGGGAACGTGGGCCAGTCTGTCGTCCCGCGATGCCCCAGATGCGAAAAACCATGAGGGAATTTCGAGTGATGACCTGCCAAGTCTGTGCTCACTGGGACACATCCTCAGTTGTGTGCCTTAGGATCATCGAGTGTTTCGACCCGTTACCACAAGACACTCTCCCCCAAGGAAGGTCCAGCCAAAGATGTACGGTCTTTGGTGTGTGTCCCTCCTATGCTGCTCTACACTGGCCACTTGTATTTTAAAGGCTTGTGTTTTTAGAGAAATACATTCTTAAAATTATGTTCAGCGCCTATTTTGAGACAGTTAAGATAAACTAAAGCCTTAATTTGGGGGGGCTCCCAAATGCAACCAGCCTAGCTTCATTGTTACTCACCCAGAATGTCCTGTAGCATCCCCTTAAAAAGCACACAACACAGCTGTTGCTAAGCAGGCAGGACCAGAGAGCCAGCTCCATCCCAGCCCCAAAGTCCACCCCTGCAATGTCCAGGAGAAAGCCCCGCCATAGCAGAGCCCTCCCGGCCACCACAGAGGTCCGGAAGACCAAGGCCAGCAGAGACTCGCTCTGCCTCCTTGATCCCCAATGGACTCAGGGCCAAGAAAAAAGCCAACTCAATGTGTTCCATACACCGCACAACAACAAAGAGTGGAAAAAGGAAAAAAATAAAAATTGAAAATGTCAAAAGGTATAAAAAGTCCAAATCCAACAGCAGGCCAATTGAAGAAATGAAGAAAGAAATCCTCTGCAGGGTAAAGTCCTTCATCTGAATTTGCTTTTTTGATTTGCAATGGCCAAAGCTGGCCAAGTCACTGAAGCTGCAACGCTTCTCCCTTAGGGTGCAGCACTTTGCAAGTGACAGACACTCCCCCTGTGTGTGAAGGGGTGAAAGGCACTCTGGGTAAACAACAAGAAAAGGAGGGGGGAAGGGGAGAGAGCGGAGGGGGATAAGTCTGCTCCACTGGTCTGAGTGAGGCGGTGCAAAGCCTTATGGGTAAACACGCCCCCTGACTGTGAATTTGGGAAAAAATGCTCTTTTCTAACAGTAATTATACTGGTATATATCAAAAGTCTATGTAAACTAACTCTGTTATGGTGTGTCTTTGTCAAATACCAAAAAACTACTCGTTAATCTTTTTATGGTCCATTGCACCGTGAGGGAGGTGGCTGGACAGCCCAGTAGTATGCTGGGGCAAAACACACAGAGGGTCATGCTCTCAATGCTAGGCTGTGGCCACAAGAGGGCGCCATCTGTGAAAAGTAAGCTGTCAAAACAAAGGAAGCCCTAAAAGAGCTGCCATATATGCCTACAGTTATACCTACACTCACAGGAAGAACTGGTGTCAGGCTGTGGCCACAGGAGGGCGCCAGCTGTGAAAAGAAAACTGTCAAAACAAAGGAAGCCCTAAAAGAGCTGCCATATATGCCTACAGTTATACCTACACTCACAGGAAGAACTGGTGTCAGGCTGTGGCCACAAGGGGGCGCCAGCAGTGAAAATTGAAAATTTTGACAATTCAATTGTGGACAATACTCTATAATTCCTATCCCTGCTTGGGGGCTGATGCAGGTTAAATGGCCATAGACTAGGGTTAGGCACAGGGAGGGAAGGGGTTGAGGTCAGGGTTCAGGAACAGGGCTGGACATATACTAGAAACGAAAATGTCAGAAAAGTAAAGTGGTTGGGTTTAGGCATAAGGGTTGGGTTTAGGGATTAGGGTTGGGATCAGGCATTGCAGAGAAAAAAAATATATAGAGGAAAGAAAACTGAATAGGAGCTCTGGGGGCAGAGAGGTTAGTATGGGGATTTCACGGCCCCTGCCAGGCACATGATGAGAGCACAGAAGTCCAGTGAGCAAGGGGCGGTTATTTGGCTTGTACCGCGGCATTAAGTAGTGTCTTCCAAGGGGTGATAGGCTGCAGGGGGAGCAGCATCATGGTGACATGGATTGCAGCTGATGCATGACCGTAGTGGAACAAGCCTAGCACTCCGCCGATATCAGTGGGCTTCTTCATTAAGCCTCAGGTTCTGAAACGGGGAGCAGCTGTTGACTTGTCCTTCCACTAAGTCATGTTAGGGGGCAAGTATGTGGAACGCACGGTGGCTGCAGTGGGCGCTGCAGATGGGGAGAGAGGAGAGAGGAGATCCTTTTGGACGTGTACGAGTTGACGTAGGTGACGAAGAGGGAGCGCATCCATGGGTGTGGGTGGGTTCCTGTCAGGACAGACATGAGAACAGTTGACAAGTATAGGGAGTTGAGATCCTTTTGGGCATGCACGCAGGCGCAAAGATAAAGAGGGAGTGCATCCAGGTGCGAGGAGTACAGGGAGTGAGGCTCCATTTGGGCGTGCATGAGGCGACGCGGGGGATGAAGAGGGAGTGCAGCCAGATGTGTGTGGGTTAGGGTCCCGTGCAGGAGGCACATGAGAAGAGTTGGCAATTATAGGGAGAGGATATCCTTTTGGGCATGTACGCAGGCGCGAAGATGAAGAGGGAGAGCATCCCGGTGTGAGGAGTACAGGGAGTGAGGATCCATTTTGGCCCGTACGCAGGCGCGAAGATGAAGAGGGAGTGTTTCCAGGTGTATGGCATCCTGTGAGGAGGCACATGAGGAGAAAGGGCAAGTCCAGAAAGGGGCGTTGGTGGGCGTGGCCATAGGCGTCATGTTTGTGCTTTACAAGGGCAAATAGGCAGCGGGGGGAGCACCTTTGTGCTGATCTGGGCTGCAGGGTGATGCATGATGGGAGAGAAACAAGTCGATTGCTCCTCCCATATCAGTGGACTTGCCTGGGAAGCCTCACGGGCTGATAGAGGGAGCTTCTGTTGACTTGTCACTGTGGTAACCATGTGAGGGGGCGATTAAGTGCAGAAGGTGCTGCAGATGGGGAGAGGCGATATCCTTTTGGGCATGCATGAGGAGACATGGGGGATAAAGAGGGAGCGCATCCATGTGTGTGGGTGGGTTCCTGTCAGGACTCACATGAGAAGGGTGGACAAGTATAGGGAGTGGAGATCCTTTTGGGCACATACGCAGGCGCGAAGATGAAGAGGGAGTGCATCCAGGTGTGAGGAGCACAGGGAGTGGAGATCCTTTTGGGCATGCACGCAGGCGCGAAGATGAAGAGGGAGTGTTTCCATGTGTATGGCATCCTGTGAGGAGGCACATGAGGAGAATGGGCAAGGCAAGAGCATGGGGCATGGGTGGGCGAGTACGTAGGCATGACGCTTTTCCTTTTAAGGGATGAGAGGCTGCTAACATGGGCTACAGGTGATGCATGACTGTAGAAAAACAAGTCGAGTGCGCCTCATATATCAGTGGGCTTGCTTGGGAAGCCTCAGGGTCTGATAAAGGGAGCCTCAGCTGACTTGTCTCTCCAGTAGCCATGTGAGGGGGGCGAGTAAGTGTCTTGTAGTGCAGAGTGAGCAGCAGAGGGGGAGAGGCGACATCCTTTTGAGCGGTCCTGACGAGACATGAGTGATGAGGAGGGATCGCTTGCATGGTCGGTGCTCTGGTGTGCCCTGGCAGGGAGCAGTTAAGAGGAAGTTTTGGTGGATAGGGTTAGTAACCTGACAGGAGCTGGCCCAGTAAAAAAAGTTTCCAGGTGGAGGAGGTAGTTAAATAAAACTTCCCAGGCTAGGCCCCATGGAAGGAGAAAGTAATAGTCTATTTAACAAAAAATATTTTTATTAGTATTGTTGAATATAACAAATAATTGTTGCAATGAAATGCAGCGAGAGATAATCTTCAAGACAATTATAGTCTGGCAGCCTGATTACAGTAGCCTACAGACTGTGACCTCAGAGTGTACTTTGTATTCATAGAATTTGCATGTTCTGGATAGAATTACCACCAGCCCATGTAGATGTCAGACTACTCCTGATCACACTACAGTTGCCGTGTAATCAAGAGAATAAGATTTTACAAAAAGGGAGAAAATGGTCCTGCCGCCACATATTTAGAGATTATGACAAAAACAATTGCAGTCTGGTAGCCTGATTACAGGAACCCCCAGACTGTGACATCACAGCATATTGTGTATACATAGATTTGTCATGGTCTGGATCGAATTACCACCAGCCCATGTAGAGGTCAGACTAGTATTGATCACACTACATTTGCCGTGTGATCGAGATGCTTAGGGTTTGCAAAGAGGGAGAAAACGGTCATGCCGCAACATATTGGGTTGAATGAGAGGAGCTGGTCCGAGGCACTGGCTAGGGTTAGGTATAGTGGTGAAGTACTCAGAGTCTCTCCCTATGTTGACCAACGACAACATAGTTTGGGGTAGAGAGACAGAGGAATGCACGGGCCGCCGCAAGTTAGTCCCCATCTCACCTCCCACTTGCTAGCATGACCGGTGATAGAGGAGAGAAGAACAGGTGGAGGAAGAGGAAGAGTTGGTTGAGAGGGGGAACGCCTTTAGCGAACCAGCTATGCCTAATGGCAGGACAAATCCACACCACAGTAGAGTGTGTAATGGCTCAATAAATACTGCCTGAAATATCTACAAAAAATGCTGACTAGGGCGTGTCCAGCGTCAGGTCAGAGAAAGAAAAGAAGGAGGGGTTAGGATTAGACGTGAAGGGGGGAGAGGTTGAGGTTAGGATAACCGACTGGTGTGGCCATATGAACAACCAAGCAGACCGGCAAAACACAGAAAGAAATCACAGGAAGGTCAAAGGGGAAGACAGCATTAGGGACAGTTGCAGTCTGCAAAAGAAAAGTCATTAGATATCATTGATTGCAAAGTGAGCAGAGACAGTGCTTGAGGAATCATCATGACAGTATGCGGCACAACTGGAAGCATCCCCATAACGCCGATGACCACCGCCCGTCCCCCTGAAGGGAACAGGAAGAGCCCTCAGACATCACGACAGACGCATCCACCCGTTGTCTGAATTTAAGGGAACGTGGGTCAATATGTCGTCCCGCGATGCCCCAAGGGCGAAAAACCTGGTAGGAATTTCGATTGATGATGTGCAAAGTCATTGCTCACAGGAAATATATTTGTATATCTTGAAGAGTTTTGCCTAATTAAACGTTGTAGCTTGCTAAGTGAGTGGAGACAGTGGCAGAGATGTCATCGTCTGAACAGGACAGCATTCCTCTCCATGTTGTCCGCACCAGTGGAGACTGACTCCTGCAGTGGAAGTCTCCCCTGTCACTATGTCCTCCCTCCCCATGTGGTCTGCACCAGTGGAGAGCGAAAGCTACAGCGGGAGGAGCCTGTAAGGCACAAGTGGAGTCCTCTTAACAGCGCAGGACATCACTGCAAGTCATCTGCAACAAGCTGCCACCAGCCGATCAGGCCCCCCTGTTAAACCTGAATCCCCCCCGTCGGCAAAGACACCGGGGGAGCACACGGCCACACCAGAAGGTGCAGCAGCATGCGTCCGGCGTGCAGAGCCCCAGGAGGGAATGTGGTGGGGTGCAAGGAAGAGCCCGATGACAACCGAAGGGAGCAGGAGTGCTCCCCCGACACCATGACAGACATGTCCACCTGCTGTCTGAATTTAAGGGAACGTGGGCCAGTCTGTCGTCCCGCGATGCCCCAGATGCGAAAACCATGAGGGAATTTCGAGTGATGACCTGCCAAGTCTGTGCTCACTGGGACACATCCTCAGTTGTGTGCCTTAGGATCATCGAGTGTTTCGACCCGTTACCACAAGACACTCTCCCCCAAGGAAGGTCCAGCCAAAGATGTACGGTCTTTGGTGTGTGTCCCTCCTATGCTGCTCTACACTGGCCACTTGTATTTTAAAGGCTTGTGTTTTTAGAGAAATACATTCTTAAAAATCATGTTCAGCGCCTATTTTGAGACAGTTAAGATAAACTAAAGCCTTAATTTGGGGGGGCTCCCAAATGCAACCAGCCTAGCTTCATTGTTACTCACCCAGAATGTCCTGTAGCATCCCCTTAACAAGCACACAACACAGCTGTTGCTAAGCAGGCAGGACCAGAGAGCCAGCTCCATCCCAGCCCCAAAGTCCACCCCTGCAATGTCCAGGAGAAACCCCGCCATAGCAGAGCCCTCCCGGCCACCACAGAGGTCCGGAAGACCAAGGCCAGCAGAGACTCGCTCTGCCTCCTTGATCCCCAATGGACCCAGGGCCAAGAAAAAAGCCAACTCAATGTGTTCCATACACCGCACAACAACAAAGAGTGGAAAAAGGAAAAAAAATAAAAATTGAAAATGTCAAAAGGTATAAAAAGTCCAAATCCAACAGCAGGCCAATTGAAGAAATGAAGAAAGAAATCCTCTGCAGGGTAAAGTCCTTCATCTGAATTTGCTTTTTTGATTTGCAATGGCCAAAGCTGGCCAAGTCACTGAAGCTGCAACGCTTCTCCCTTAGGGTGCAGCACTTTGCAAGTGACAGACACTCCCCCTGTGTGTGAAGGGGTGAAAGGCACTCTGGGTAAACAACAAGAAAAGGAGGGGGAAGGGGAGAGAGAGGAGGGGGATAAGTCTGCTCCACTGGTCTGAGTGAGGCGGTGCAAAGCCTTATGGGTAAACACGCCCCCTGACTGTGAATTTGGGAAAAAATGCTCTTTTCTAACAGTAATTATACTGGTATATATCAAAAGTCTATGTAAACTAACTCTGTTATGGTGTGTCTTTGTCAAATACCAAAAAACTACTCGTTAATCTTTTTATGGTCCATTGCACCGTGAGGGAGGTGGCTGGACAGCCCAGTAGTATGCTGGGGCAAAACACACAGAGGGTCATGCTCTCAATGCTAGGCTGTGGCCACAAGAGGGCGCCATCTGTGAAAAGTAAGCTGTCAAAACAAAGGAAGCCCTAAAAGAGCTGCCATATATGCCTACAGTTATACCTACACTCACAGGAAGAACTGGTGTCAGGCTGTGGCCACAGGAGGGCGCCAGCTGTGAAAAGAACCTGTCAAAACAAAGGAAGCCCTAAAAGAGCTGCCATATATGCCTACAGTTATACCTACACTCACAGGAAGAACTGGTGTCAGGCTGTGGCCACAAGGGGGCGCCAGCAGTGAAAATTGAAAATTTTGACAATTCAATTGTGGACAATACTCTATAATTCCTATCCCTGCTTGGGGGCTGATGCAGGTTAAATGGCCATAGACTAGGGTTAGGCACAGGGAGGGAAGGGGTTGAGGTCAGGGTTCAGGAACAGGGCTGGACATATACTAGAAACGAAAATGTCAGAAAAGTAAAGTGGTTGGGTTTAGGCATAAGGGTTGGGTTTAGGGATTAGGGTTGGGATCAGGCATTGCAGAGAAAAAAAATATATAGAGGAAAGAAAACTGAATAGGAGCTCTGGGGGCAGAGAGGTTAGTATGGGGATTTCACGGCCCCTGCCAGGCACATGATGAGAGCACAGAAGTCCAGTGAGCAAGGGGCGGTTATTTGGCTTGTACCGCGGCATTAAGTAGTGTCTTCCAAGGGGTGATAGGCTGCAGGGGGAGCAGCATCATGGTGACATGGATTGCAGCTGATGCATGACCGTAGTGGAACAAGCCTAGCACTCCGCCGATATCAGTGGGCTTCTTCATTAAGCCTCAGGTTCTGAAACGGGGAGCAGCTGTTGACTTGTCCTTCCACTAAGTCATGTTAGGGGGCAAGTATGTGGAACGCACGGTGGCTGCAGTGGGCGCTGCAGATGGGGAGAGAGGAGAGAGGAGATCCTTTTGGACGTGTACGAGTTGACGTAGGTGACGAAGAGGGAGCGCATCCATGTGTGTGGGTGGGTGCCTGTCAGGACAGACATGAGAACAGTTGACAAGTATAGGGAGTTGAGATCCTTTTGGGCATGCACGCAGGCGCAAAGATAAAGAGGGAGTGCATCCAGGTGCGAGGAGTACAGGGAGTGAGGCTCCATTTGGGCGTGCATGAGGCGACGCGGGGGATGAAGAGGGAGTGCAGCCAGATGTGTGTGGGTTAGGGTCCCGTGCAGGAGGCACATGAGAAGAGTTGGCAATTATAGGGAGAGGATATCCTTTTGGGCATGTACGCAGGCGCGAAGATGAAGAGGGAGAGCATCCCGGTGTGAGGAGTACAGGGAGTGAGGATCCATTTTGGCCCGTACGCAGGCGCGAAGATGAAGAGGGAGTGTTTCCAGGTGTATGGCATCCTGTGAGGAGGCACATGAGGAGAAAGGGCAAGTCCAGAAAGGGGCGTTGGTGGGCGTGGCCATAGGCGTCATGTTTGTGCTTTACAAGGGCAAATAGGCAGCGGGGGGAGCACCTTTGTGCTGATCTGGGCTGCAGGGTGATGCATGATGGGAGAGAAACAAGTCGATTGCTCCTCCCATATCAGTGGACTTGCCTGGGAAGCCTCACGGGCTGATAGAGGGAGCTTCTGTTGACTTGTCACTGTGGTAACCATGTGAGGGGGCGATTAAGTGCAGAAGGTGCTGCAGATGGGGAGAGGCGATATCCTTTTGGGCATGCATGAGGAGACATGGGGGATAAAGAGGGAGCGCATCCATGTGTGTGGGTGGGTTCCTGTCAGGACTCACATGAGAAGGGTGGACAAGTATAGGGAGTGGAGATCCTTTTGGGCACATACGCAGGCGCGAAGATGAAGAGGGAGTGCATCCAGGTGTGAGGAGCACAGGGAGTGGAGATCCTTTTGGGCATGCACGCAGGCGCGAAGATGAAGAGGGAGTGTTTCCATGTGTATGGCATCCTGTGAGGAGGCACATGAGGAGAATGGGCAAGGCAAGAGCATGGGGCATGGGTGGGCGAGTACGTAGGCATGACGCTTTTCCTTTTAAGGGATGAGAGGCTGCTAACATGGGCTACAGGTGATGCATGACTGTAGAAAAACAAGTCGAGTGCGCCTCATATATCAGTGGGCTTGCTTGGGAAGCCTCAGGGTCTGATAAAGGGAGCCTCAGCTGACTTGTCTCTCCAGTAGCCATGTGAGGGGGGCGAGTAAGTGTCTTGTAGTGCAGAGTGAGCAGCAGAGGGGGAGAGGCGACATCCTTTTGAGCGGTCCTGACGAGACATGAGTGATGAGGAGGGATCGCTTGCATGGTCGGTGCTCTGGTGTGCCCTGGCAGGGAGCAGTTAAGAGGAAGTTTTGGTGGATAGGGTTAGTAACCTGACAGGAGCTGGCCCAGTAAAAAAAGTTTCCAGGTGGAGGAGGTAGTTAAATAAAACTTCCCAGGCTAGGCCCCATGGAAGGAGAAAGTAATAGTCTATTTAACAAAAAATATTTTTATTAGTATTGTTGAATATAACAAATAATTGTTGCAATGAAATGCAGCGAGAGATAATCTTCAAGACAATTATAGTCTGGCAGCCTGATTACAGTAGCCTACAGACTGTGACCTCAGAGTGTACTTTGTATTCATAGAATTTGCATGTTCTGGATAGAATTACCACCAGCCCATGTAGATGTCAGACTACTCCTGATCACACTACAGTTGCCGTGTAATCAAGAGAATAAGATTTTACAAAAAGGGAGAAAATGGTCCTGCCGCCACATATTTAGAGATTATGACAAAAACAATTGCAGTCTGGTAGCCTGATTACAGGAACCCCCAGACTGTGACATCACAGCATATTGTGTATACATAGATTTGTCATGGTCTGGATCGAATTACCACCAGCCCATGTAGAGGTCAGACTAGTATTGATCACACTACATTTGCCGTGTGATCGAGATGCTTAGGGTTTGCAAAGAGGGAGAAAACGGTCATGCCGCAACATATTGGGTTGAATGAGAGGAGCTGGTCCGAGGCACTGGCTAGGGTTAGGTATAGTGGTGAAGTACTCAGAGTCTCTCCCTATGTTGACCAACGACAACATAGTTTGGGGTAGAGAGACAGAGGAATGCACGGGCCGCCGCAAGTTAGTCCCCATCTCACCTCCCACTTGCTAGCATGACCGGTGATAGAGGAGAGAAGAACAGGTGGAGGAAGAGGAAGAGTTGGTTGAGAGGGGGAACGCCTTTAGCGAACCAGCTATGCCTAATGGCAGGACAAATCCACACCACAGTAGAGTGTGTAATGGCTCAATAAATACTGCCTGAAATATCTACAAAAAATGCTGACTAGGGCGTGTCCAGCGTCAGGTCAGAGAAAGAAAAGAAGGAGGGGTTAGGATTAGACGTGAAGGGGGGAGAGGTTGAGGTTAGGATAACCGACTGGTGTGGCCATATGAACAACCAAGCAGACCGGCAAAACACAGAAAGAAATCACAGGAAGGTCAAAGGGGAAGACAGCATTAGGGACAGTTGCAGTCTGCAAAAGAAAAGTCATTAGATATCATTGATTGCAAAGTGAGCAGAGACAGTGCTTGAGGAATCATCATGACAGTATGCGGCACAACTGGAAGCATCCCCATAACGCCGATGACCACCGCCCGTCCCCCTGAAGGGAACAGGAAGAGCCCTCAGACATCACGACAGACGCATCCACCCGTTGTCTGAATTTAAGGGAACGTGGGTCAATATGTCGTCCCGCGATGCCCCAAGGGCGAAAAACCTGGTAGGAATTTCGATTGATGATGTGCAAAGTCAGTTCTCACAGGAAATATATTTGGATATCTTAAGAGTTTTGCCTAAGTAAACGTTGTAGCTTGCTAAGTGAGTGGAGACAGTGGCAGAGATGTCATCGTCTGAACCTGACAGCAGTCCTCTCCATGTGGTCCGCACCAGTGGAGACTGACTGCTGCAGTGGAAGTCTCCCCTGTCACTATATCCTCCCTCCCCATGTGGTCCGCACCAGTGGAGAGCGAAAGCTACAGTGGGAGGAGCCTGTATGGCACAAGTGGAGTCCTCTGAACAGCGCAGCAGATCACTGCAAGTCATCCGCAACAAGCTGCCACCAGCCGACCAGGCCCCCCTGTTAAACCTGAATCCCCCCCGTCGGCAAAGACACCGGGGGAGCACACGGCCACACCAGAAGGTGCAGCAGCATGCGTCCGGCGTGCAGAGCCCCAGGAGGGAATGTGGTGGGGTGCAAGGAAGAGCCCGATGACAACCGAAGGGAGCAGGAGTGCTCCCCCGACACCATGACAGACATGTCCACCTGCTGTCTGAATTTAAGGGAACGTGGGCCAGTCTGTCGTCCCGCGATGCCCCAGATGCGAAAAACCATGAGGGAATTTCGAGTGATGACCTGCCAAGTCTGTGCTCACTGGGACACATCCTCAGTTGTGTGCCTTAGGATCATCGAGTGTTTCGACCCGTTACCACAAGACACTCTCCCCCAAGGAAGGTCCAGCCAAAGATGTACGGTCTTTGGTGTGTGTCCCTCCTATGCTGCTCTACACTGGCCACTTGTATTTTAAAGGCTTGTGTTTTTAGAGAAATACATTCTTAAAAATCATGTTCAGCGCCTATTTTGAGACAGTTAAGATAAACTAAAGCCTTAATTTGGGGGGGCTCCCAAATGCAACCAGCCTAGCTTCATTGTTACTCACCCAGAATGTCCTGTAGCATCCCCTTAACAAGCACACAACACAGCTGTTGCTAAGCAGGCAGGACCAGAGAGCCAGCTCCATCCCAGCCCCAAAGTCCACCCCTGCAATGTCCAGGAGAAACCCCGCCATAGCAGAGCCCTCCCGGCCACCACAGAGGTCCGGAAGACCAAGGCCAGCAGAGACTCGCTCTGCCTCCTTGATCCCCAATGGACCCAGGGCCAAGAAAAAAGCCAACTCAATGTGTTCCATACACCGCACAACAACAAAGAGTGGAAAAAGGAAAAAAAATAAAAATTGAAAATGTCAAAAGGTATAAAAAGTCCAAATCCAACAGCAGGCCAATTGAAGAAATGAAGAAAGAAATCCTCTGCAGGGTAAAGTCCTTCATCTGAATTTGCTTTTTTGATTTGCAATGGCCAAAGCTGGCCAAGTCACTGAAGCTGCAACGCTTCTCCCTTAGGGTGCAGCACTTTGCAAGTGACAGACACTCCCCCTGTGTGTGAAGGGGTGAAAGGCACTCTGGGTAAACAACAAGAAAAGGAGGGGGAAGGGGAGAGAGAGGAGGGGGATAAGTCTGCTCCACTGGTCTGAGTGAGGCGGTGCAAAGCCTTATGGGTAAACACGCCCCCTGACTGTGAATTTGGGAAAAAATGCTCTTTTCTAACAGTAATTATACTGGTATATATCAAAAGTCTATGTAAACTAACTCTGTTATGGTGTGTCTTTGTCAAATACCAAAAAACTACTCGTTAATCTTTTTATGGTCCATTGCACCGTGAGGGAGGTGGCTGGACAGCCCAGTAGTATGCTGGGGCAAAACACACAGAGGGTCATGCTCTCAATGCTAGGCTGTGGCCACAAGAGGGCGCCATCTGTGAAAAGTAAGCTGTCAAAACAAAGGAAGCCCTAAAAGAGCTGCCATATATGCCTACAGTTATACCTACACTCACAGGAAGAACTGGTGTCAGGCTGTGGCCACAGGAGGGCGCCAGCTGTGAAAAGAAAACTGTCAAAACAAAGGAAGCCCTAAAAGAGCTGCCATATATGCCTACAGTTATACCTACACTCACAGGAAGAACTGGTGTCAGGCTGTGGCCACAAGGGGGCGCCAGCAGTGAAAATTGAAAATTTTGACAATTCAATTGTGGACAATACTCTATAATTCCTATCCCTGCTTGGGGGCTGATGCAGGTTAAATGGCCATAGACTAGGGTTAGGCACAGGGAGGGAAGGGGTTGAGGTCAGGGTTCAGGAACAGGGCTGGACATATACTAGAAACGAAAATGTCAGAAAAGTAAAGTGGTTGGGTTTAGGCATAAGGGTTGGGTTTAGGGATTAGGGTTGGGATCAGGCATTGCAGAGAAAAAAAATTATAGAGGAAAGAAAACTGAATAGGAGCTCTGGGGCAGAGAGGTTAGTATGGGGATTTCACGGCCCCTGCCAGGCACATGATGAGAGCACAGAAGTCCAGTGAGCAAGGGGCGGTTATTTGGCTTGTACGCGGCATTAAGTAGTGTCTTCCAAGGGGTGAAAGGCTGCAGGGGGAGCAGCATCATGGTGACATGGATTGCAGCTGATGCATGACCGTAGTGGAACAAGCCTAGCACTCCGCCGATATCAGTGGGCTTCTTCATTAAGCCTCAGGTTCTGAAACGGGAGCAGCTGTTGACTTGTCCTTCCACTAAGTCATGTTAGGGGGCAAGTATGTGGAACGCACGGTGGCTGCAGTGGGCGCTTGCAGATGGGGAGAGAGGAGAGAGAGATCCTTTTGGACGTGTACGAGTTGACGTAGGTGACGAAGAGGAGCGCATCCAATGGGTGTGGGTGGGTTCCTGTCAGGACAGACATGAGAACAGTTGACAAGTATAGGGAGTTGAGATCCTTTTTGGCATGCACGCAGGCGCAAGATAAAGAGGGAGTGCATCCAGGTGCGAGGAGTACAGGGAGTGAGGCTCCATTTGGGCGTGCATGAGGCGACGCGGGGGATGAAGAGGGAGTGCAGCCAGATGTGTGTGGGTTAGGGTCCCGTGCAGGAGGCACATGAGAAGAGTTGGCAATTATAGGGAGAGGATATCCTTTTGGGCATGTACGCAGGCGCGAAGATGAAGAGGGAGACCATCCCGGTGTGAGGAGTACAGGGAGTGAGGATCCATTTTGGCCCGTACGCAGGCGCGAAGATGAAGAGGGAGTGTTTCAGGTGTATGGCATCCTGTGAGGAGGCACATGAGGAGAAAGGGCAAGTCCAGAAAGGGGCGTTGGTGGGCGTCGGCCATAGGCGTCATGTTTGTGCTTTACAAGGGCAAATAGGCAGCGGGGGGAGCACCTTTGTGCTGATCTGGGCTGCAGGGTGTGCATGATGGGAGAGAAACAAGTCGATTGCTCCTCCCATATCAGTGGACTTGCCTGGGAAGCCTCACGGGGCTGATAGAGGGAGCTTCTGTTGACTTGTCACTGTAGGTACACCATGTGAGGGGGCGATTAAGTGCAGAAGGTGCTGCAGATGGGGAGAGGCGATATCCCTTTTGGGCATGCATGAGGAGACATGGGGGATAAAGAGGGAGCGCATCCATGTGTGTGGGTGGGTTACTGTCAGGACTCACATGAGAAGGGTGGACAAGTATAGGGAGTGGAGATCCTTTTGGGCACATACGCAGGCGCGAAGATGAAGAGGGAGTGCATCCAGGTGTGAGGAGCACAGGGAGTGGAGATCCTTTTGGGCATGCACGCAGGCGCGAAGATGAAGAGGGATTGTTCATGTGTATGGCATCCTGTGAGGGGCACATGAGGAGAATGGGCAAGGCAAGAGCATGGGGCATGGGTGGGCGGTACGTAGGCATGACGCTTTTCCTTTTAAGGGATGAGAGGCTGCTAACATGGGCTACAGGTGATGCATGACTGTAGAAAAAACAAGTCGAGTGCGCCTCATATATCAGTGGGCTTGCTTGGGAAGCCTCAGGGTCTGATAAAGGGAGCCTCAGCTGACTTGTCTCTCCAGTAGCCATGTGAGGGGGGCGAGTAAGTGTCTTGTAGTGCAGAGTGAGCAGCAGAGGGGGAGAGGCGACATCCTTTTGAGCGGTCCTGACGAGACCTGAGTGATGCGGAGGGATCGCTTGCATGGTCGGTGCTCTGGTGTGCCCTGGCAGGGAGCAGTTCAGAGGAAGTTTTGGTGGATAGGGTTAGTAACCTGACAGGAGCTGGCCAGTAAAAAAGTTTCCAGGTGGAGGAGTAGTTAAATAAAACTACCCAGGCTAGGCCCCATGGAAGGAGAAAGTAATAGTCTATTTAACAAAAAATATTTTTATTAGTATTGTTGAATAGTAACAAATAATTGTTGCAATGAAATGCAGCGAGAGATAATCTTCAAGACAATTATAGTCTGGCAGCCTGATTACAGTAGCCTACAGACTGTGACCTCAGAGTGTACTTTGTATTCATAGAATTTGCATGTTCTGGATAGAATTACCACCAGCCCATGTAGATGTCAGACTACATCCTGATCACACTACAGTTGCCGTGTAATCAAGAGAATAAGATTTTACAAAAAGGGAGAAAATGGTCCTGCCGCCACATATTTAGAGATTATGACAAAAACAATGGCAGTCTGGTAGCCTGAGTACAGGAACCCCCAGACTGTGACATCACAGCATATTGTGTATGTACATAGATTTGTCATGGTCTGGATCGAATTACCACCAGCCCATGTAGAGGTCAGACTAGTATTGATCACACTACATTTGCCGTAGTGATCGAGATGCTTAGGGGTTTGCAAAGAGGGAGAAAACGGTCATGCCGCAACATATTGGGTTGAATGAGAGAGCTGGTCCGAGGCACTGGCTAGGGTTAGGTATAGTGGTGAAGTACTCAGAGTCTCTCCCTATGTTGACCAACGACAACATAGTTTGGGGTAGAGAGACAGAGGAATGCACGGGCCGCCGCAAGTTAGTCCCCATCTCACCTCCCACTTGCTAGCATGACCGGTGATAGAGGAGAGAAGAACAGGTGGAGGAGAGGAAGAGTTGGTTGAGAGGGGGAACGCCTTTAGCGAACCAGCTATGCCTAATGGCAGGACAAATCCACACCACAGTAGAGTGTGTAATGGCTCAATAAATACTGCCTGAAATATCTACAAAAAATGCTGACTAGGGCGTGTCCAGCGTCAGGTCAGAGAAAGAAAAGAAGGAGGGGTTAGGATTAGACGTGAAGGGGGGAGAGGTTGAGGTTAGGATAACCGACTGGTGTGGCCATATGAACAACCAAGCAGACCGGCAAAACACAGAAAGAAATCACAGGAAGGTCAAAGGGGAAGACAGCATTAGGGACAGGTGCAGTCTGCACAAGAAAAGTCATTAGATTAGATATTTGATTGCAAAGTGAGCAGAGACAGTGCTTGAGGAATCATCATGACAGTATGCGGCACAAGTGGAAGCATCCCCACGACGCTGACGACCACCGCCCGTCCCCCTGAAGGGAACAGGAAGAGCCCCCAGACATCACGACAGACGCATCCACCGTTGTCTGAATTTAAGGGAACGTGGGTCAACATGTCGTCCCGCGATGCCCCAAGGGCGAAAAACCTGGTAGGAATTTCGATTGATGATGTGCAAAGTCAGTGCTCACAGGAAATATATTAGTATATTTACTTTGAGAGTTTTGCCTAATTAAACGTTGTAGCTTGCTAAGTGAGTGGAGACAGTGGCAGAGATGTCATCGTCTGAATCATAACAGCAGTCCTCTCCATGTGGTCCGCACCAGTGGAGACTGACTGCTGCAGTGGAAGTCTCCCCTGTCACTATCCTCCCTCCCCATGTGGTCCGCACCAGTGGAGAGCGAAAGCTACAGTGGGAGGAGCCTGTAAGGCACAAGTGGAGTCCTCTGAACAGCGCAGGCAGAATCACTGCAAGTCATCCGCAACAATAGCTGCCACCAAGCCGACCAGGCCCCCCTGTTAAACCTGAATCCCCCCCGTCGGCCAAGACACACCGGGGGAGCACACGGCCACACCAGAAGGTGCAGCAGCATGGTCCGGCGTGCAGAAGCCCCAGAGGGGAATGTGGTGGGGTGCAAGGAAGAGCCCGAGGAACAAACCGAAGGGAGCAGGAGTGCTCCCCCGACACCATGACAGACCTCTCCACCTGCTGTCTGAATTTAAAGGGAACGTGGGCCAGTATGTCGTCCCGCGATGCCCCAGATGCGAAAAACCATGAGGGAATTTCGAGTGATGACCTGCCAAGTCTGTGCTCACTGGGACACATCCTCAGTTGTGTGCCTTAGGATCATCGAGTGTATCGACCCGTTACCACAAGACACTCTCCCCAAGGAAGGTCCAGCCAAAGATGTACGGTCTTTGGTGTGTGTCCCCTCCTATGCTGCTCTACACTGGCCAGTTGTAATTTAAAGGCTTGTGTTTTTAGAGAAATAAATTCTTAAAAATAATTTGTCAGCGCCTATTTTGACACAGTGAGATAAACTAAAGCATTAATTTGGGGGGGCTCCCAAATGCAACCAGCCAAGTTTCATTGTTACTCACCCAGAATGTCCTGTAGCATCCCCTTAAAAGCACACAACACAGCTGTTGCTAAGCAGGCAGGACCAGAGAGCCAGCTCCATCCCAGCCCCAAAGTCCACCCCAGCAATGTCCAGGAGAAAGCCCCGCCAGAGCAGGAGCTCATCCCTGGCCACCACAGAGGATCGGAAGACCAAGGCCAGCAGAGACTCGCTCTGCCCTCCTTGATCCCCAATGGACTCAGGGCCAAGAAAAAAGCCAACTCAATGTGTTCCATACACCGCACAACAACAAAGAGTGGAAAAAGGAAAAAATAAAATTGAAAATGTCAAAAGGTATAAAAAGTCCAAATCCAACAGCAGGCCAATTGAAGAAATGAAGAAAGAAATCCTCTGCAGGGTAAAGTCCTTCATCTGAATTTTGCTTTTTTGATTTGCAATGGCCAAGAGCTGGCCAAGTCACTGAAGCTGCTACACTTCTCCCTTAGGGTGCAGCACCTTGCAAGTGACAGCCACTCCCCTGTGTGTGAAGGGGTGAAAGGCACTCTGGGTAAACAACAAGAAAAGGAGGGGGAAGGGGAGAGGAGAGAGGAGGGGGATAAGCCTGCTCCACTGGTCTGAGTGAGGCGGTTGCAAAGCCTTATGGGTAAACACGCCCCCTGACTGTGAATGTGGGAAAAAATGCTCTTTTCTAACAGTAATTATACTGGTATATATCTATGTAAACTAACTCTGTTATGGTGTGTCTTTGTCAAATACCAAAAAACTACTCGTTAATCTTTTTATGGTCCATTGACACCGTGAGGGAGGTGGCTGGACAGCCCAGTAGTATGCTGGGGCAAAACACACAGAGGGTCATGCTCTCAATGCTAGGCTGTGGCCACAAGAGGGCGCCATCTGTGAAAAGTAAGGCTGTCAAAACAAAGGAAAGCCCTAAAAGAGCTGCCATATATGCCTACAGTTATACCTACACTCACAGGAAGAACTGGAGTCAGCTGTGGCCACAGGAGGGCGCCAGCTGTGAAAAGTAACTATCAAAACAAAGGAAGCCCTAAAAGAGCTGCCATATATGCCTACATCTACACCCACACTCACAGTCAGAACCAGTGTCATGCTGTGGCCACACGGGGGCGCCAGCAGTGAAAATTGAAAATTTTGACAATTCAATTGTGGACAATACTCTATAATTCCTATCCCTGCTTGGGGGCTGATGCAGGTAAATGGCCATAGACTAGGGTTAGGCACAGGGAGGGAAGGGGTTGAGGTCAGGGTTCAGGAACAGGGCTGGACATATACTAGAAACGAAAAATGTCAGAAAAGTAAAGTGGTTGGGTTTAGCATAAGGGTTGGGTTTAGGGATTAGGGTTGGGATTAGGCATTGCAGAGAAAAAAAATGTTAGAGGAAAGAAAACCTGAATAGGAGCTCTGGGGGCAGAGAGGTTAGTATGGGGATTTCACGGCCCTGCCAGGCACATGATGAGAGCACAGAAGTCCAGTGAGCAAGGGCGGTTATTTGGCTTGTACCGCTGGCATTAAGTAGTGTCTTCCAAGGGGTGACAGGCTGCAGGGGAGCAGCATCATGGTGACATGGATTGCAGCTGATGCATGACCTTAGGTGGAACAAGCCTAGCACTCCGCCGATATCAGTGGGCTTCTTCATTAAGCCTCAGGTTCTGAAACGGGGAGCAGCTGTTGACTTGTCCTTCCACTAAGTCATGTTAGGGGGCAAGTATGTGGAACGCACGGTGGCTGCAGTGGCGCTGCAGATGGGGAGAGAGGAGAGAGGAGATCCTTTTGGACGTTGTACGTTTGACGTAGGTGACGAAGAGGGAGCGCATCCATGGGTTGTGGGTGGGTTCCTGTCAGGACAGACTTGAGAACAGTTGACAAGTATAGGGAGTTGAGATCCTTTTGGGCATGCACGCAGGCGCTAAGATTAAGAGGGAGTGCATCAGTGCGAGGTGCGAGGAGGAGTACAGGGGAGTGAGGCTCCATTTGGGCGGGCATGAGGCGACGCGGGGGATGAAGAGGGAGTGCAGCCAGATGTGTGTGGGTTAGGGTCCCGTGCAGGAGCACATGAGAAGAGTTGGCAATTATAGGGAGAGGATATCCTTTTGGGGCATGTACGCAGGCGCGAAGATGAAGAGGGAGGGAGAGCATCCCGGTGTGAGGAGTACAGGGTGAGGTGTAGGATCCATTTTGGCCCGTACGCAGGCGCGAAGATGAAGAGGAGTGTTTCCAGGTGTAGTCATCCTGTGGAGGAGGCACATGAGGAGAAAGGGCAAGTCCAAAAGGGGCGTTGGTGGGCGTGGCCATAGGCGTCATGTTTGTGCTTTAACAAGGGCAAATAGGCAGCGGGGGGAGCACCTTTGTGCTGATCTGGGCTGCAGGTGATGCATGATAGGAGAGAAACAAGTCGAGTGCTCCTCCCATATCAGTGGACTTGCCTGGGAAGCCTCACGGGCTGATAGAGGGAGCTTCTGTTGACTTGTCACTGTGGTAACCATGTGAGGGGGCGATTAAGTGCAGAAGGTGCTGCAGATGGGGAGAGGCGATATCATTTTGGGCATGCATGAGGAGACATGGGGGATAAAGAGGGAGCGCATCCATGTGTGTGGGTGGGTTCCTGTCAGGACTCACATGAGAAGGGTGGACAAGTATAGGGAGTGGAGATCCTTTTGGGCAGTTACGCAGGCGCGAAGATTAAGAGGGAGTGCATCCAGGTGTGAGGAGTACAGGGAGTGGAGATCCTTTTGGGCATGCACGCAGGCGCGAAGATGAAGAGGGAGTGTTTCCATGTGTATGGCATCCTTTAAGGGGCACATGAGGAGAATGGGCAAGGCAAGAGCATGGGGCATGGGTGGGCGAGTACGTAGGCATGACGCTTTTCCTTTTAAGGGGATGAGAGGCTGCTAACATGGGCTACAGGTGATGCATGACTGTAGAAAAACAAGTCGAGTGCGCCTCATATATCAGTGGGCTTGCTTGGGAAGCCTCAGGGTCTGATAAAGGGAGCCTCAGCTGGACTTTGTCCCTCCAGTAGCCGATGTGAGGGGGGGCGATTAAGTGTCTTGTAGTGCAGAGTTGAGCAGCAGAGGGGGAGAGGCGACATCCTTTTGAGCGACCTGACGAGACATGAGTGATGAGGAGGATCGCTTGCATGTTCGGTGCTCTGGTGTGCCCTGGCAGGGAGCAGTTAAGAGGAAGTTTTGGTGGATAGGGTTAGTAACCTGACAGGAAGCTGGCCCAGTAAAAAAAGTTTTCCTGGTGGAGGAGATAGTATAAATAAAACTTCCCAGGCTAGGGCCCCATTGGAAGGAGAAAGTAATAGTCTATTTAAACAAAAAATATTTTTATTAGTATTGTTGAATATAACAAATAATTGTTTGCAATGAAATGCAGCGAGAGATAATCTTCAAGACAATTATAGTCTGGCAGCCTGATTACAGTAGCCTACAGACTGTGACCTCAGAGTGTACTTTGTATTCATAGAATTTGCATGTTCTGGATAGAATTACCACCAGCCCATGTAGATGTCAGACTACTCCTGATCACACTACAGTTGCCGTGTAATCAAGAGAATAAGATTTTACAAAAAGGGAGAAAATGGTCCTGCCGCCACATATTTAGAGATTATGACAAAAACAATTGCAGTCTGGTAGCCTGATTACAGGAACCCCCAGACTGTGACATCACAGCATATTGTGTATACATAGATTTGTCATGGTCTGGATCGAATTACCACCAGCCCATGTAGAGGTCAGACTAGTATTGATCACACTACATTTGCCGTGTGATCGAGATGCTTGGGGTTTGCAAAGAGGGAGAAAACGGTCATGCCGCAACATATTGGGTTGAATGAGAGGAGCTGGTCCGAGGCACTGGCTAGGGTTAGGTATAGTGGTGAAGTACTCAGAGTCTCTCCCTATGTTGACCAACGACAACATAGTTTGGGGTAGAGAGACAGAGGAATGCACGGGCCGCCGCAAGTTAGTCCCCATCTCACCTCCCACTTGCTAGCATGACCGGTGATAGAGGAGAGAAGAACAGGTGGAGGAAGAGGAAGAGTTGGTTGAGAGGGGGAACGCCTTTAGCGAACAGCTATGCCTAATGGCAGGACAAATCCACACCACAGTAGAGTGTGTAATGGCTCAATAAATACTGCCTGAAATATCTACAAAAAATGCTGACTAGGGCGTGTCCAGCGTCAGGTCAGAGAAAGAAAAGAAGGAGGGGTTAGGATTAGACGTGAAGGGGGGAGAGGTTGAGGTTAGGATAATCGACTGGTGTGGCCATATGAACAACCAAGCAGACCGGCAAAACACAGAAAGAAATCACAGGAAGGT